>NC_056435.1:54301044-54384212 GCF_018296145.1 Oncorhynchus tshawytscha
TGCCTCCTCACAGAGAAATTAGAAAATATCTTCAAGATATGTGGCTTTTTGGTAACAGAATGACAAGACACTAGCAATATTTCTTAAACTTACCAAAGGCAAATACATTTCTTTTCCAAAATTTCTCCAAGTATAAATGTTAATATTATTTGTCAGGGGTCTTTATGTCAACATTATTGTATTTTGATGTATTTATGTGACCTTTTAAAAGTTATTCTGATAGATGACCCCTTTTCAATCCATTTGACCAGAAATCAAAGCCTGGATAGAAAATGTTTGAACATTTCCCCCCCAAAAAATAGACTCTTTGCTTTCATTTGACAACACATTTGATGTGTTCCTATGTGTTCCTATGAACTTCTGTCTGGGCTATGGAACCCTGACCTGTTCCCTGGACATGTTACCTGTCCCAGACCTGCTGTTTTCAACTCCCTAGAGACAGCAGGAGCGGTAGAGATACTCTGAATGACCGGCTATGAAAAGCCAACTGAAAGCGTGCCAGTATCTCTCACATACCTAGAATGAGATTCACCTTCTATGATCTCTCTTCCTCTCTGCTCTGATAGACATGAGCCTGCAACACTCATATCTCCAGCGTTGCACTTCATCATTTATTTATTTATAGTATCGCACTAAGGGTTCTGAAGGAACTGCAGAACTGCTAGCTATGATCAGGGGTGGAAATGGGCCGAACAAATGGGAAAAGGCAATAGCTTATATCCCTAGCCAGCAGGGTATTCCCTGAAAGATGGTTTAACAAATTCAGGATTCCCTGAACATATCCGCCTTCTCTAAACCAGATCAGGGAGTCCGGGATTTCTTGGTTCCAGAACAGCTACTTCTCGTTTAACCCCCTATAGTCGATTGACACACCGGTGCATCAACCCAATTAACATAATAACAAAATCCCCATCAAAATGTGTCAATTTAAGCTAGAGATATCTGTTATTTTGCACTTTATATATGGCTGCATTGTAATACATTATTACAATTACACTACAGCCAGATAAACCAACCTAACTATTTGGCAAGTACCAACACTTTTGCCAGGCAGATCATGAGGTTACACAGGTCTGTCTTAAGCCCGTTAATTTTTAAATCAACCCCTTGTCCCTTACCCTTTAGTCACTCCTCATACCCCTATCCCAGAGACACTTCCCTACAACCTCCAGCCCACTGCAAGTAGAACTGAAACATAAGATAGGTATATCGGCTGAGCTCAACCTTGAGCTGGACTTGGTGGAATGTTCACCATATCATTTACATCTATCCCATTTCAAGGTCAATTTTTATAAGTATATAGGGGGTTGGTGGTAGGAGAAGGGGGCTAGCTAAGGTGCAAGGGCTAGTTCTAGGGGCTATGGTGTACTGAAAAGGCTAAGGGGTTATTAATTATCCCATCCCTATGGTTGTACTTTTCTGCAAATTATTACAACTGAAAACAGACTTGCTTTTTAATTGTCAGCTAATAATATCTTAAAACAAGGATGTATTTAGTTTATCAGAGTTTTAGTGAAGGCAGCAGAAACCTTTTTCAAACAGGTGAATGAGGCTTATTGAGTTTTGTTGTATAATGGAAAAGCCATAGAGATATGAGAGAGATAGGAGAAGTCACTGAGAGTATAAAAGGGTTCAGCAGCCCATGGAGCAAAGTACAGAGCAACCATGGAGCAAAGTACAGAGCAACCATGGAGCAAAGTACAGAGCAACCATGGAGCAAAGTACAGAGCAACCATGGAGCAAAGTACAGAGCAACCATGGAGCAAAGTACAGAGCAACCATGGAGCAAAGTACAGAGCATCCATGGAGCAAAGTACAGAGCAACCATGGAGCAAAGTACAGAGCATCCATGGAGCAAAGTACAGAGCAACCATGGAGCAAAGTACAGAGCAACCATGGAGCAAAGTACAGAGCAACCATGGAGCAAAGTACAGAGCAACCATGGAGCAAAGTACAGAGCAACCATGGAGCAAAGTACAGAGCATCCATGGAGCAAAGTACAGAGCAACCATGGAGCAAAGTACAGAGCATCCATGGAGCAAAGTACAGAGCAACCATGGAGCAAAGTACAGAGCAACCATGGAGCAAAGTACAGAGCAACCATGGAGCAAAGTACAGAGCAACCATGGAGCAAAGTACAGAGCAACCATGGAGCAAAGTACAGAGCATCCATGGAGCAAAGTACAGAGCAACCATGGAGCAAAGTACAGAGCATCCATGGAGCAAAGTACAGAGCAACCATGGAGCAAAGTACAGAGCAACCATGGAGCAAAGTACAGAGCAACCATGGAGCAAAGTACAGAGCAACCATGGAGCAAAGTACAGAGCAACCATGGAGCAAAGTACAGAGCATCCATGGAGCAAAGTACAGAGCAACCATGGAGCAAAGTACAGAGCAACCATGGAGCAAAGTACAGAGCAACCATGGAGCAAAGTACAGAGCAACCATGGAGCAAAGTACAGAGCAACCATGGAGCAAAGTACAGAGCATCCATGGAGCAAAGTACTCATTGGCATTGGTAAGTGGAAGCACTATCTGGCTTATTTAGCTTATAACTAACTGTACCAAAGCTAACATTTTATTTATATTTTAATTGTAATGACAATCACCAATTGAATCCTGAACATTCAAACATACAAGGCTCTATACTCAGGCTCTGGCTCCCTGGTGAGGGAATAGGCCACGGGCAAATGTCCTCTAGCTATGCATTTTGTCAATGCTGGTGTTGTCAAAGTCTGTTTCTAAGGACTGGGGTTGCCAGCCCCATGAACAGCCTACACTCTTAGAAAAAACGTTCTAAAAGGGTTCTTTGGCTGTCTCCAGAGGACAACCCTTTTTGGTTCCAGTATAACTCCAGTATAACTCTTTTGGGTTCCATGTAGAAGCCTCTGTATAAAGGGTTCTACATGGACCTCAAAAGGGTGCTACCTGGAACCAAAAATGGTTCCTCAAAGGGTTAACAGCTTCTACCCCTAAGCCATAAGACAGCTGGACAATTAATCAATTGGCCACCTGGACTATTTACATTGACCCCCCCCCGCTTTGTTTTTACATATCAGCTACTCGCTGTTTATTATATATGCATGGTCACCTTACAAAATTACCTCGACTAACCTGTTATTCAATTTTTTTTAAACTTTAGTTTATTTAGTAAATATTTTCTTGACTCTATTTCTTGAACTGCATTGTTGGTTAAGGGCATTTCACAAGTAAACATTTCACGGTAAGGTCTTCACCTGTTGTATTCGGCGCATGTGACATTTTTGTATTTATTTGATTATATTTGAGGTAGTGAGAGGTTGCTACCAGATAGGCGTCCTCACGGTCTGCTAGAACCAAGGGGTTCCCAGAGGAGACAGCATTCCGTAGAGCCCAGAAGATGGTAACCCGGAAGAGGTCTCCTGGGGTAGACCAGTTTCTTTTATTTTTCTTTATTGTTTTAAATAAACACCCTTGAAACTGAGGTGTCACACTTGTGTCTGATCTGTGTAAACATTTAGATTAAACCCCCTGGTCTGCCACAGTGTGTATTTTCATGTCTGAGGGGAAGGAGTAGTAGAACAACGGCACAATAGTTCATTATTTTTGCAGTTCTGAATTCCAAAAAAAGGTCCAGTTGCCAGGACCACAAATTCAAAATCCATCTAGACACCGTTGCCATAGAGCACACAAAATCTATACATATCTCGACCTAAACACAAAGCTATGAACGATCTGAGACAAGGCAAGAAGGGCCTTCTACGCCATCAAAAGGAACATCAAATTCGACATACCAATTAGGATCTGGCAAAAAATACTGGGGTCTGTTCACCAACCAAGAATTCGCAAAATGAGACAAACACCAAATTGAGACTGCATGCAGAATTCTGCAAAACATCCACTGCGTACAATGTAAAACAATCAATAATGTATGCAGAGCAGAATTAGGCCGATACCAGCTAATTATCAAAATCGAGAAAAGAGCCGTTAAATTCTACAACCACCTAAAAGGAAGCAATTCCCAAACCTTCCATAACAAAGCCTTCACCTTCAGAGAAATTCCCCTGGAGAGGAGCACCCTAAGAAAGCTAGTCCTGGGGCTCTGTTCACAAACACAAACATACCCCACAGATCCCCAGGACAGCAACACAATTAGACCAAACCAAATCACAAGAAAAATAAATATATATATTACTTGACACATTGGAAAGAATTTACAAAAAAACTGAGCAAACTAGAATTGCATTGCCATTGCACTGCACACTGACCTATCCCATCCGGACAAGAGGAATACCTATGTAAGAACGCTGTTCATTGACTACAGCTCAGCATTCAAAACCATAGTACCCTCCAAACACATCATTAAGCTCGGGGCCCTATGTCTGAACCCCGCCCTGTGCAACTGGGTCTTGGACTTCCTGACGGGCCACTCTCAGGTGGTGAAGGTAGGAAACAACACCTCCACTTTGCTCATCCTCAACACAGGGGCCCCACAAGGGTGCGTGCCCAGCCCCCTCCGGTACTCCTTGTTCACTCATGACTGCGTGGCCACGCAAGTCTCCAACTCAATCATCAAGTTTGCAGATGACACAACAGTAGTAGGCCTGATTACCAACAATGACAAGACAGCCTACAGAAAGGAGGTAAGAGCTCTGGGAGTGTGGTGCCAGGAAAATAACCTCTCACTCAATGTTGATAACGGAGATGGAGATGATTGTGGACTTCAGGAAACAGCAGAGGGAGCACGCCCCTATCCACATCGATGGGACCGCAGTGGAGCATGTGGAAAGCTTCAAGTTCCTCGGCGTACACATCAATGACCCTCTGAAATGGTCCACTCACACAGACAGTGTGGTGAAGAAGGCGCAACAGCGCCTCTTCAACCTCAGGAGGCTGAAGAAATTTGGCTTGGAACCTAAAACCCTCACAAACTTTTACAGATCCACAATTGAGAGCATTGTGTCGGGCTGTATCAACGCCTGGTATGGCAACTTGGTTTGCCCAACGCAAACTATCTGCCCTCCTGGACACCTTACAGCACACGATGTCACAGGAAGGCCAAAAAGATAATCAAGGACAATAACCACCCGAGCCACTGCCTGTTCACCCCACTATCATCCAGAAGGCGAGGTCATTACAAGCAGTGGTGGAAAAACGACACAATTCTCAAACTTGAGTAAAAGTAAAAATACTTCAGTAGAAAATGTCTCAAGGAAAAATGAAAGTCACCCAGTAAAATACTACTTAAGCAAATTTCGAAAAGTATTTGGTTTTAAATATACTTAAGTATCAAAAGTAAATGTAAATGCTAAAATATAATCAAGTATCAAAAGGTATAAATAATTACAAATTCCATACATTAAGAAAACCAGAAGGCACCATTTTCTTGGGTTTTGAATTTATGGATAGCCAGGGGCATACTCCAACACTCAGACATAATTTACAGACAAAGTCAGCCAGTGCAGAGGTAGTAGGGATGACCAGGGATATTGTTTTGATAAGTGCGTGAATCGGACAATATTCGTGTCCTGCTAAGCATTCAACATGAAACGAGTACTTTTCGGTGGCAGGGAAATGTATGAGTAAAAAGTACATTCTTTCCTTCAGGAATGTAGTGAAGAAAAAGTAAAAGTCGTCAAAAATATGAATAGTAAATTAATGTACAGATACTCCAAAAAATGACTTAAGTACAGGTTGCATCAAAGCTGGGACCGAGAGACTGAAAAACAGTTTCTATCTTAAGGCCATCAGACTGTTAAATAGCCATCAACAAGCGGCTTCCATCCGGATACGTAACTCTGCACCTTAGAGGCTACTGAGAGGCCATTTTACGTACATTTGAGATTTACATGTAGCAAATCAGAAAACAATAATGTGACTTACAGTCTGTCAACCCTGACTCTGAAACTGCCTGACTCCCAACTCTACCATTACTAATACCCTTCCATAGGATCCTCCTACATCCTGTCGTGTTATTTCTCAAACTGGGGCCAGTACCATCCAGGAGCAGGCACGTATTTGATCGCTGACTTTGACCCCTTCCTCTGTGACCATCTGATCTATACCTTCGCCTGCATGGCCAACAATGTGATCAAGACCTCCGAATGGAACGATGAGATACTCTTCGGAATAGTTCCAGTCCCTCAAGAACCAGTGAGAGAGACACACATGCACAAACACACAGACAAACACACACTCTTGCTCGCAGGCACGCACGCACACACATACACACTCATGCAGGCGTGCACACAAACTCACCTAGGCACGTACACATGTAGGCACATACACACACAAAAGCAGGTACGCACATTCTCATTCAGGCAAGTACACACACATACCTAAACCAGGACTAACTCTAACTCTTGTATTTGCTTACAAGAACAGCAACCTAAAGACCTTGCTGGCAATTGGAGGGAACTTTGGCACTCGGATGCAAGTGGAGAGAGACACACACACACACACACACACACACACACACACACACACACACAGTGTCTGAGCAGTGTGTGTCCCAAGGTTCACAGAGATAGTGTCCAGTACAGCCAACCACCAGAAGTTCATCAACGGTGCGATTAAGTTTCTGAAGCAGTACCAGTTTGATGGTCAGGACTTTGACTGGGAATTCCCCGGATCCAAAGGCCCGCAGACAAGTACAGATCCACCATCTTGGTGCAGGTCAGACTCACACACACATATATACACACACACATGAATGAACAAACACAAATTAACACACACACCTGTTGTAATGTTGTATTAATGTGATGACTGCTGTGCATCAAATGATTAACTGTTTATAATTACGTGATTAAATGAATCAGGTAATTATTAATTCAGTAACCTGGGGCACCATGGGAAAGTTTGGCTTTATTGAGTTTCTATTTCCCAAATTAACTCAATGAATTAATTTCCTCTACAGTCTCATTCTGAACGTTGCATAATCCGTGAATCTGCACAAACCTGAGTCACACTAAATAAGTCCGTACCACACCAATTGAGTTGATTATTTATTTACTATCAAGATAAAATGATAATATAAGATACACATTCACAAACACACAGTCTAGGCTATTGAATAGACCTTAGTACACTGAAACAGGTCCCTAGCGGACCAACACAATATGGCACGTGTTACACAAAATGGGGATTTCAAAAGAGAGAGAGAGGGAGAGAGTACAACAGAAAAGCACACTTGGGTACATTTGTAAACTATGCTTAGTTTAACCCTAACCTTGACCCGAACTGCCGCTCTTATGGGTCAGAATATAATGATGTAATTATGTGTCGAAGGTCTCCAATGGGGTGTCTCTTTGTGGACTGGGTTCGCCTTCTCCTCAGATGACGGCACTTCTTCAGTTACCGGGTGTAACTCTCTGATTGTCCTCAAGATGTCAGTGTCCTTTCTCTTAGTGGTCTGTTTCCTCGCACTTGTTCTGAAAGAGGGGTCTTCTGAGGACGGCTAATCAACCATATAGGTGGTTCCAGCGTGGGAATGAAAGCAGTGTAGACACACGATTCTTTGGAGAGAATAACTGGGTGTTCCTGCTTGAATTCAACCTCTTACACAGCTACTCATCCGTAGCATAGATTGTTAAAAGGTTCCTTTGTCTTCTTCAACCTCATGTTGCGTTTTGGATTTACAACTAATCGAACCTTGGCTGCAGCTCGTGGTCACCCTCGGGTCAGAAATGGGTGTTTCCGCCTTTATGTCAAGTTCTCTTGGCGTAACTAGTTACGAGGTAAGGTCTGGATTTTACTCAGATCCAATTTAGACAACTTCACATTTAATCTTTACAAAAACATTCTTTTTGATCTGGACATTTTCCACACAACGTACATTATGCAAACATCAGGTACATATTGTGAAAACTCTTCAAGTTACAATGTTTGCATTATGTCGTTGTTTAACTTTTAATAACATAACAAAAACGACATTCATTTTCATATTCCATCTATCGTCATTACTCCATTTTGGCTGGCGAAACTTATTGTCCCAAAGTCCATTTATTGCATGTTACTGTTCTGAGGTAGGTTCTCCATAGGCCCATCATACATTACATTCCTTCACAGTTTAATTTTTTATTTATTTTTATTTATTTTACTAGGCAAGTCAGTTAAGAACAAAATCTTATTTTCAATGACGGCCTACAAACAGTGGGTTAACTGCCTGTTCAGGGGGACAATGGGTGTGAGGTGTCAGAACTCCCCACCTCCATACCTCTCCATCTCTCCCCCTCTGGCGGGTGTGAGAGATGTCTCTTGTAGAAGTGTGGTACACGGTAACCTGACCCAAACAGGCTAGTCATGACACACCCATCTGTGTGCTGTCTCCCTCTAGGAGCTGATGGCTGTCTTCGAGGTTGAGGGAAAGATGACCAACCGTCCTCGTCTGATTCTGACTGCAGCTGTGTCTGGAAAGAGGACCATTGACACTGCATACCAGATCCCCAAGATTGGACGGTCAGTACATACACACTGGGCCTCAATGATATCAATTCTCATGCAAAATGTGTACACAAAAACATGCACGATCTATCAAATAATACCTTGCATATTGGAAATGGTTTGTTTATTCAAGCCACTAAATATATATTTGTATCCCTCTCCCTAACACTCAGGCTGTTGGCCTTCTGAATGTGATGACCTATGACTTCCATGGATCTTGGGAATTCAACACTGGAGAAAACAGCCCTCTACCAAGGACCGGCTGATCAGGGAAACCATATCTACTACAATGTGGCGAGACACTTTCACTCTACTTCCCTCTTTATCTCCCTCATATTTCTCTCTACCCATCTCTTCCCCTGTTTATCAAATCAGTCTCTTCCTGCCTGTCTAGGTTCCAGTTGAGTGTGAGTGACATCTTTATTTTTCCAACCTTTACTCTCTAGTGTTTTCACTACCAGATACTGTGTGTTCTAAGGACTATGCCATGAAGTACTGGAAAAGCAACAGTGCCCCTGCCGAGAAGCTCCTGGCTGGATTTGCCACACCTCTCAGCAGGCCAGTGGCTCTAACACTGCTGTGGGCGCTCCCACCATTGGCCCTGGCCCTGCCGGACTCTTCACCAGACAGGCTGGCTTCTTGGCCTACTACGAAGTAACTGACACAGGACACAGTAGGTGTGAAATGACACCCTATTCCTTACAGTGCCATACTTGCGTACTCTGGTTAAAGGTAGTGTACTATATGGGGAACAGGGTGCCATTTTGGACTCAAACACAGTGTGTGTGTGATTACATCTGCAGCTTCCTGAAGCAGGCTTCCCTTTGAAGATGATGTAAACTCCCAACCCTAACGTAAGTGTGTATTTAGATCTGCACCTTCCTGAAGCAGGGAGATCGAGGTCTGGGACTCTACCCAGATGGTGCCCTACAACAAGCAGAACGTGTCGGTCAGATACGATAACATCAAGAGCTTCCAGATCAAGATCTGTGTTTGTATATGTGGGGGAAAATATATGACTAGAGGGTAATGGAGTAGCATACTACTCTGTTACATTCACAACCCTCTCCATCACTATCTCAACCAGATCTGGGTTCAAATAGTAGTTGAAATGATATCAACCCCATCTCATCTCTCCCAGGTCGTTTCATCAGCTTCAATAGTTCCGACTCCTAAGTATGTCATGAAGGAGCTGGGTCTAAAGGCTGTGTTGTTGTTAGGGCCAGTTGTCATGGCCCATTCTAACATCTGCAGCATGTAATGTCTAACCCACTCTAATAAACTCCCAAACTATGAATGCATCCTGCTGTATGTCACTTTACTTCCTTTGTGGTCAACTACATTGCACTTGAACTGTGCAGAATCACTGATCTACAAATCACCTTGCATCCCACATAACTACTCAGTAAGTGATCAATATTAGCAACTCAACTTTAATAAAATAAAATAAAAAGTTTAAGTATTCAACTAAAGAAGTCAAGAAAAAATGACCGCCAACCTTGCTCAAACACCCTCTGTCAGTTTAGTTTCAATAGAATCCATTTAACAAACAGCGAATAGCAGAGAGAGTAGTCCTTTATTACGGTCAAACGTTACCAGGCTAAGTTGTCATTAACATGACAGTTTAAGTTAAGGCATTGACATTTAACAAGTAGAAAACATGTACACAAAAAAAAAAACATTTAAAATCTGTGATGTTATGAATTAAAATGTTAAAAGCTGACCACACCACAGTGCAAAGTGAAACTAAGCATGAATCATTGTGATCAGATAGTGGTAAAAAATAAAAAAAAAAGTATACAACGCTTATAAAAATCTTATGAAAAGTGGTGACACCAAATGTTGACACCACACACACACACACACCCCAGGGGGTTAGAGGCGTGTGAGGTGGTTGGAGATGTGGTAAACATTGTTGTCTGGCAGGTGGAGAGAGTTCTTCCTATAGTACCGTTGTCCGTCTGTATAACGCCCGCCACGGTGGACCTCCAGGTATGGACCCCAACCCTCCACAGGAGAACACACAGCACACATACGCTGCAGACAGAGACACAATGCACTGTAATAGAGAGGATGCTTGGAGAGACACAGGCAGAATCATATGACTCATCTCTTCAGTGGGTCATATGATTGAGTGTAGTCTGGCCCAGGAGTGGGAAGGTGAACGGAAAGGCTCTGGAGCAACGAACCGCCCTTGCTGTCTCTGCCTGGCCGGTTCACCTCTTTCCACTGGGATTCTCTGCCTGTAACCCTATTAAGTCACTGGCTTACTGGGGCTCTTTCATACCGTCCCTGGGAGGGGTGCGTCACTTGAGTGGGTTGAGTCACTGATGTGATCTTCCTGTCTGGGTTGGCACCCCCCCCCTCCTTGGGATGTGCCGTGGCGGAGGTCTTTGTGGGCTATACTCGGCCTTGTCTCAGGATGGTAAGTTGGTGGTTGAAGATATCCCTCTAGTGGTGTGGGGGCTGTGCTTTGGCAAAGTGGGTGGGGTTATATCCTTCCTGTTTGGCCCTGTACGGGGGTGTCCTCGGATGGGGCCACAGTGTCTCCTGACCCCTCCTGTCCCAGCCTCCAGTATTTATGCTGCAGTAGTTTGTGTCGGGGGGCTAAGGTCAGTTTGTTATATCTGGAGTACTTCTCCTGTCCTATTCGGTGTCCTGTGTGAATTTAAGTGTGTTCTCTCTAATTCTCTCTTTCTTTCTCTCTCTCGGAGGACCTGAGCCCTAGGACCATGCCTCAGGACTACCTGACATGATGACTCCTTGCTGTCCCCAGTCCACCTGGCCGTGCTGCTGCTCCAGTTTCTGTTCTGCCTTATTATTATTGGACCATGCTGGTCATTTATGAACATTTGAACATCTTGGCCATGTTCCGTTATAATCTCCACCCGGCACAACCAGAAGAGGACTGGCCACCCCACATAGCCGGTTTCCTCTCTAGGTTTCTTCCTAGGTTTTGGCCTTTCTAGGGAGTTTTTCCTAGCCACTGTGCTTCTAAACCTGCATTGCTTGCTGTTTGGGGTTTTAGGCTGGGTTTCTGTACAGCACTTTGAGATATCAGCTGATGTACGAAGGGCTATATAAATACATTTGATTTGATTAACACTAGAAATGCTAAAGAATTAACATTGGCTGCATTTGATTCTTTTTTTATTACTCCACCATTAAAGTCAAGCCCCCCGACGACCTTCATTTTTACTAAATAAGTCTATATTACACACTGCAGTTAGAATCTTAATATCGCAAACAGAACTGGAGTTATAACCAGTTTTAGAAGGGAATGCCATTTTTCTTATGGTTTTGCTGTAAGTTATGATGGGGAGAAAGGGTGCGTTGATGAGCGAGGAGAAGCGAATAATGCATAATGAAGAACAGGGTGGGCCATTCTATTGCATTGGCATATTCTAATCATAATCTCAATATGGTAAGTACCTTATATCAGTCCACTGAATCCAACCAGTCTTAGTCTACTCTGGTCTACTTGGAGTACACAGTGAGATCGTGTGTAATTTACAATAAGAAGACCAAGACGAATGGATGCACATGCTGCGTTAGCGCCGCTACAAGATCTGAATGAAAATGACTCGGATGGTGGGGAAGAAATGAATCATGACATATCTGATGCTGACCGTCAGCCTGACTCTACAACTCATAACATGCCACACACATGCTACTGTCTATCTATCCTTTTGCCTAGTCACTTTACCCCTACATATACAGTGCCTTGCGAAAGTATTCGGCCCCCTTGAACTTTGCGACCTTTTGCCACATTTCAGGCTTCAAACATAAAGATATAAAACTGTATTTGTTTGTGAAGAATCAACAACAAGTGGGACACAATCATGAAGTGGAACGACATTTATTGGATATTTCAAACTTTTTTAACAAATCAAAAACTGAAAAATTGGGCGTGCAAAATTATTCAGCCCCCTTAAGTTAATACTTTGTAGCGTCACCTTTTGCTGTGATTACAGCTGTAAGTCGCTTGGGGTATGTCTCTATCAGTTTTGCACATCGAGAGACTGAAATTTTTTCCCATTCCTCCTTGCAAAACAGCTTGAGCTCAGTGAGGTTGGATGGAGAGCATTTGTGAACAGCAGTTTTCAGTTCTTTCCACAGATTCTCGATTGGATTCAGGTCTGGACTTTGACTTGGCCATTCTAACACCTGGATATGTTTATTTTTGAACCATTCCATTGTAGATTTTGCTTTATGTTTTGGATCATTGTCTTGTTGGAAGACAAATCTCCGTCCCAGTCTCAGGTCTTTTGCAGACTCCATCAGGTTTTCTTCCAGAATGGTCCTGTATTTGGCTCCATCCATCTTCCCATCAATTTTAACCATCTTCCCTGTCCCTGCTGAAGAAAAGCAGGCCCAAACCATGATGCTGCCACCACCATGTTTGACAGTGGGGATGGTGTGTTCAGGGTGATGAGCTGTGTTGCTTTTACGCCAAACATAACGTTTTGCATTGTTGCCAAAAAGTTCAATTTTGGTTTCATCTGACCAGAGCACCTTCTTCCACATGTTTGGTGTGTCTCCCAGGTGGCTTGTGGCAAACTTTAAACAACACTTTTTATGGATATCTTTAAGAAATGGCTTTCTTCTGCCACTCTTCCATAAAGGCCAGATTTGTGCAATATACGACTGATTGTTGTCCTATGGACAGAGTCTCCCACCTCAGCTGTAGATCTCTGCAGTTCATCCAGAGTGATCATGGGCCTCTTGGCTGCATCTCTGATCAGTCTTCTCCTTGTATGAGCTGAAAGTTTAGAGGGACGGCCAGGTCTTGGTAGATTTGCAGTGGTCTGATACTCCTTCCATTTCAATATTATCGCTTGCACAGTGCTCCTTGGGATGTTTAAAGCTTGGGAAATCTTTTTGTATCCAAATCCGGCTTTAAACTTCTTCACAACAGTATCTCGGACCTGCCTGGTGTGTTCCTTGTTCTTCATGATGCTCTCTGCGCTTTTAACGGACCTCTGAGACTATCAAGGTGCAGGTGCATTTATACGGAGACTTGATTACACACAGGTGGATTGTATTTATCATCATTAGTCATTTAGGTCAACATTGGATCATTCAGAGATCCTCACTGAACTTCTGGAGAGAGTTTGCTGCACTGAAAGTAAAGGGGCTGAATAATTTTGCACGCTCAATTTTTCAGTTTTTGATTCGTTAAAAAAGTTTGAAATATACAATAAATGTCGTTCCACTTCATGATTGTGTCCCACTTGTTGTTGATTCTTCACAAAAAAATACAGTTTTATATCTTTATGTTTGAAGCCTGAAATGTGGCAAAAGGTCGCAAAGTTCAAGGGGGCCGAATACTTTCGCAAGGCACTGTATGTACACAGCTAACTCAATTACCTCTGAACATCGAATTGGTACTGGTACTCCCTGTATACAGGGCATTAGGAAAGAATTCAGAACTCTTGACTTTCCACATTACTACGTTACAGCCTTCTAAAATTGAATTTGTTTTAATCCCTCAATCTAAAACACAATACCCTGTAATCACTAGGAAAAACAAAAAACAGGTTCGTAGCCATTTTTGCAAATGTATTAAAAATAAAAAATAAACAGAAATGTCACATTTACATAAGTATTCAGACCATTTACGCAGTACTTAATTGAAGCACCTTTGGCAGCAATTACAGCCTAGAGTCTTCTTGGCTTTGACACTACAAGCTTGGCACACCTGTATTTGAGGAGTTTGGTTTGATATACTGCATGCATTTTGACCTGAACTTTCCAGCACCTGGGTTTGATACCTGGCTAAAAAAAGGATTGACAATTCCAGGAGAAGTTCCATACACTCTCAGAAATCCTAAGCATCCACATCTCTGCCAGACACACCTACCTGCCACGGGTTTCCTTGGGCACAGAGTATTTTCCAGATGGCGACGAGGGGTATCCAGATGAGACAGAAAGCGATCATACACCATCCCAGAGCCACACCCCACGCAGGGTACTGCACCGTACCGTAGGATGGCGGACGGAAAGTCAACAACGACCACACCAAGATCACCTACACAACACACACATGCATTAGAGAAGTGTGTATGCGTGCCAGAGAACAGGGGTTAAAGAAATGAGGACCCTGGAACAGAGAGCCAGGTAGGATAGAATCTAAATTATTAAGAGAAAGACAGAGAGATTACTTACAGTGATGACAGCAGGAGTGATGAAAAACCAGCATGCTCTCCACCACAGCCAGAAGAGAGAGCTCCTCGTCCCAATCATCATCTCTATGTCCTTAATGAAACGATTTCCTCCTTCAAACAAACACAGAATGTGCCATACTCTATAACATGTACTATACTGTATATAGCTATAATATAACATGCAATATATACACTGAGTATACAAAACATTGAGAACACCTGCTCTTTCCAATGACCAGGTTAAGCCAGGTGAAAACGATGATCCCTCATTGATGTCACTTGTTAAATCCACTTCAAAATCAGTATAGATGAAGAAGAAGAGACAGGATAAAGGATTTTTAAGTCTTGAGACATGATTGTGTATGTGCCATTCAAAGGGTGAATGGGCAGGACAACATATTGAAGTGCCTTTGAACGGGTTATGGAAGTAGGTGCCAGGTGCACCAGTTTGTGTCAATAACTGCAATGCTGCTGGGGTTTCATCCACCACCCAAAGGACATCCAGCCAACTTGACAACTGTGGGAGGCATTGGAATCAACATGGGCCAGCAGCCCTGTGGAACGCTTTCGGCACCTTGTTGAGTCCGTGCCCCAATGAATTGAGGCTGTTCTGAGGGGGAAAATGGGGGAGGGGGGCACCCTAATGTTTGGTATACTCAGTGTATGTGCATTGTGATTGGACAAAAGCAATGACAATACAGCCCCTCCATAGCCTCTCTTGAAAAAGCCCAACCTTGACCCAGAAAATATAAAAAACTATTGGCCTATATCGAATCTTCCATTCCTCTCAAATTTGTTTGAAAAAGCTGTTGCACAGCAACTCACTGCCTTCCTGAAGACAAACACTGTATAGGAAATGCTTCAGTCTGGTTTTAGACCCCATCATATCACTGAGACTGCACTTGTGAAGGTGGTAAATGACCTTTTAATGTCATCAGACCGAGGCTCTGCATCTGTCCTCGTGCTCCTGTCCTCCTCCTTTTGATACCATCGATCACCACATTATTTTGGAGAGATTGGAAATGCAAATTGGTCTACACGGACAAGTTCTGGCCTGGTTTAGATCTTAAATGTCGGAAAGATATCAGTTTGTCTCTGTGAATGGTTTGTCCTCTGACAAATCAACTGTAAATTTCGGTGTTCCTCAAGGTTCCGTTTTAGGATCACTATTGTTTTTACTATATATTTTACCTCTTGGGGATGCCATTCAAAAACATAACGTTAACTTTCACTGCTATGCGGATGACACACAGCTGTACATTTCAATAAAACATGGTGAATCCCCAAAATTGCCCTCGCTAGGAGCCTGTGTTTCAGACATAAGGAAGTGAATGGCTGCAAACCTTCTACTTTTAAATTCGGACAAAACAGAGATGCTTGTTCTAGGTCCCAAGAAACAAAGAGATCTCCTGTTGAATCTGACAATTAATCTTGATGGTTGTACGGTCATCTCAAATAAAACTGTGAAGGACCTCTGCGTTACTCTGGACCCTGATCTCTCTTTTGACGAACATATCAAGACTGTTTCAAGGACAGATTTTTTTCCCTCTACGTAACATTGCAAAAATCAGAAACTTTCTGTCCAAAAATGATGCATACAAATGTATCCATGCTTTTATTACTTCTAGGTTAGACTACTGCAATGCTCTACTTTCCGGCTACCCGGATAAAGCACTAAATAAACTTCAGTTAGTGCTAAATACGGCTGCTAGAATCCTGACTAGAACCAAAACATTTGATCATATTACTCCAGTGCTAGCCTCTCTACACTGGCTTTCTGTTAAGGCAAGGGCTGATTTCAAGGTTTTACTGCTAACCTACAAAAAATTACATGGGCTTGCTCCTACCTATCTCTCTGATTTGGTCCTGCCGTACATACCTACACATACGCTACGGTCACAAGACGCAGGCCTCCTAATTGTCCCTAGAATTTCTAAGCAAACAGCTGGAGGCAGGGTTTTCTCCCATAGAGTTTCATTTTTATGGAATGGTCTGCCAAACCATGTGAGAGACGCAAACTCGGTCTCAGCCTTTAAGTCTTTCCTGAAGACACATCTCTTCAGTGGGTCATATGATTGAGTGTAGTCTGGCCCAGGAGTGTGAAGGTAAACGGAAAGGCTCTGGAGCAACGAACCGAATGCTGTCTCTGCCTGGCCGGTTCCCCTCTCTACACTGGGAATCTCTGCCTCTAACCCTATTACAGGGGCTGAGTCACTGGCTTACTGGTGCTCCTTCATGCCGTCCCTAGGAGGGGTGCGTCACTTGAGTGGGTTGAGTCACTGACGTGATCTTCCTGTCTGGGTTGGCAACCCCCCCTTGGGTTGTGCCGTGGCGGAGATCTTTGTGGGCTATACTCGGCCTTGTCTCAGGATGGTAAGTTGGTGGTTGAAGATATCCCTCTAGTGGTGTGGGGGCTGTGCTTTGGCAAAGTGGGTGGGGTTATATCCTTCCTGTTTGGCCCTGTCTAGGGGTATCATCGGATGGGGCCACACTGTCTCCTGACCCCTCCTGTCTCAGCCTCCAGTATTAATGCTGCAGTAGTTTATGTGTCGGGGGCTAGGGTCAGTTTGTTATATCTGGAGTACTTCTCCTGTCTTTTATCCGGTGTCCTGTGTGAATTTAAGTATGCTCTCTCAAATTCTCTCTTTCTCTTGGAGGACCTGAGCCCTAGGGCCATGCCTCAGGACTACCTGGCATGATGACTCCTTGCTGTCCCCAGTCCACCTGGCCGTGCTGCTGCTCCAGTTTCAACTGTTCTGCCTGCGGCTATGGAATCCTGACCTGTTCACCGGACGTGCTACCTGTCCCAGACCTGCTGTTTTCAACTCTCTGGAGACAGCAGGAGTGGTAGAGATACTCTTAATGATCGGCTATGAAAAGCCATTTGACATTTACTCCTGAGGTGCTGACTTGCTGCACCCTCGACAACTACTGTGATTATTATTATTTGACCATGCTGGTCATTTATGAACATTTGAACATCTTGGCCATGTTCTGTTATAATCTCCACCCAGCACAGCCTTAAGAGGACTGGCCACCCCTCATAGGCTGGTTCCTCTATAGGTTTCTTCCTAGGTTTTGGCCTTTCTAGGGAGTTTTTCCTAGCCACCGTGCTTCTACACCTGCATTGCTTGCCGTTTGGGGTTTTAGGCTGGGTTTCTGCCCAGCACTTTGAGATATCAGCTGATGTACGAAGGGCTATATAAATACATTTGATAACATAAAAAATCCTCTACATGTACCCATCACACAATATATTCTGTAGATGTAGCTATAACATGTGATATACTTCCATTTACCGTAGAAGTAGAACACCCCAACAAGCTCCAGCAGAGCAGCGATCAGTAGAACAAAGCCAGCACAGAACTGATCCATCAGAGTCACCCAATATATCCCTGCCTGGAGTGACACACAGACAGTAATCACACGCATTCACAATAAATTAATTTGAACGAAATTGTGGTATCTAAGGACCTATTTTAGTTATGGTAACTAAGGACTTACCTGGGTTACGCACGGCAGGCCGAGCAGGAAAAGGATGGCACAGGTTCCCACAGAGATGATAGAGCGTTTTGATTTGAACCTTTCAGGGAAGGCATCCTGTAGGCAGGTGGAGATGACCTCTGAGGGAACACGGCAAGAGTCAGAGGTCACTGTCCAGGTCTAGTTAGTAGTGTTTGTGTGCAAACAAACAAACACACACACACACACACACACACACACGGAAAGTATTCAGACCCCTTCACGATTTCACGTTACAGCCTAAAATGTATCAAAACTTTTCCCCATCAATCTACACAATACCCCATAATGACAAAGCACAAACAGTTTATTTTAACACATTTATAAACAAATGTAACCTGAAATATCATATATTCATATGTATTCAGACCCTTTACTCAGTACTTTGTTGAAGCACCGTTGGCAGCGATTACAGCCTTGAGTCATCTTGACTGTGACGCTACAAGCTTGGCACACCTGTATTTCGGGAGTTTCTCCCATTCTTCTCAAGCTCGGTCAGGTTGGATGGGGAGCGTCACTGCACAGCTATTTTCTGGTCTCTCCAGAGATTGGGTTCAAGTCCAGGGTCTGGCTGGGCCACTCAAGGACATTCAGAGACTTGTCCCGAAGCCACTCCTGCATTGTCTTGGCTGTGTGATTAAGGTTGTTCTTTTGGAAAGTGAACCTTCTACCCATTCTGAAGTCCTCAGCAGGTTTTCAGCAAGGATGTCTGCATTTTCCAGCGTTTATCTTTCCCTCGATCCTGACTAGTCTCCCAGTCCTACTGGTGAGAAAATAAAAATAAAACTTCACACAGCGTGATGCTGCCAGATTTCCTCCAGACGTGACATTTGGCATTCAGGTCAAAGAGTTCAATCTTGGTTTCATCAGACCAAGGAATCTTGTTTCTCATGGTCTGAAAGTCCTTTAGGTGCCTTTTGGCTAATTACAAGCAAGCTGTCATGTGCCTTTCACTGAGGAGTGGCTTCCGTCTGGCCACTCTACCATAAAAGGCCTGATTGGTGGAGTGCTTTAGAGATGTTGTCGTTCTGGAAGTTTCTCCCATCTCCACAGATGAACTCTGGAGCTCTGTAGAGTGACCATTGGGTTCTTGGTCACCTCCAAGGCCCTTCTCCCCCGATTGCTCAGAGTTTCCGTGCGGCCAGGTCTAGGAAGACTCTTGGTGGTTCCAAACTTCTTCCACTTAAGAATCATGGAGGCCACTGTGTTGTTGGGGACCTTCAATGCTGCAAAAAGGTTTTGGTACCCTTCCCCAGATCTGTGCCGACACAATCCTGTCTCAGATCTCTACGGACAATTCCTTCAACCTCATGGCTTGGTTTTTGCTCTGACATGCACTGTGTAACGGATATCGTCCTCTTTGTCTGAGGAGGAGTAAGGATCAGACCAAAGCGCAGCGTGGTACGTGTTCATGATGATTTTAATAAAAGAAAGCACTGAATCAAAACAATAAACTATGACGTGAATATACCAAAACCGAAACAGTACCATGTGACCAAACACTCACACGGAAACAAACACCCACAACCCAACAGTGAAACCCAGGCTACCCGAGTATGATTCTCAATCAGCGACAACTAACAACACCTGCCTCTGATTGAGAACCATACAAGGCCGAACACAAAAACCAACATAGAAAAACAAACATAGACTGCCCACCCCAACTCACGCCCTGACCATACTAAAACAAATAAAATAACAGAACTATGGTCTGAACGTGACACACTGTCAACTGTGGGACCTTACTTAAACAGGTGTGTGCGCCTTTCCAAATCATGTCCAATCAATTGAATTTACCACAGGTGTACTCCAAATCAAGTTGTGGAAACATCAAGGATGATCAATGGAAACAGGATGTGCCTGAGCTCAATTTCAAGTCTCACCTGAATAGAACAAAGTACAGAGAGAGATCCTTGATGAAAACCTGCTCTAGAGTGATCAGGACCTCACATTGGGGCGAAGTTCCACCTTCCAACAGGACAACAACCTTAAGCACACAGCCAAGACAAAGCAATATTCTTGAGTGGCTCAGCCAGAGCCCGGACTTGAACACGATGGAACATCTCTGGAGAGACCTGAAAATATCTGTGCAGCAATGCCCCCCATCCAACCTGACAGAGCTTCAAATGATCTGCAGAGTAGAATGGGAGAAACTCCCCAAATACAGGTGTGCCAAGCTTGTAGCGTTATACCCAAAGAATACTTGAGGCTGTATTCACTGCCAAAGGTGCTTCAACAAACTACTGAGTAAAGAGTAATTACACTACCAGTCAAAAGTTTGGACACTCACTCAAGGGCTTCATTATTTTTTATTACTTTCTACATTGTAAAATACATCAAACCTAAGCAATATGGAATCATATAGTAACCAAACAAATAGTGTTAAACAAATCAAAATATATTTCACACTTGAGATTCTTCAAAGTATCCACCCTTGCACACTCTTGGCATTCTCTCAACCAGCTTCATGAGGTAGTCACCTGGAATACATTTAAATTAACAAGTTTGCCTTGTTAAAAGTAATTTTTTTGAATTTATTTCCTTCTTAATGCATTTGAGCCAAGCAGTTGTGTTGTGACAAGGTAGGGGTGGTTTACAGAAGATAGCCCTATTTGGTAAAATACCAAGTCCATATCATGGCAAGAACAGCTCAAATAAGCAAAGAGAAACAGTCAGTTTGAAAGTTTCTTCAAGTGTAGTCGCAAAAACCATCAAGCGCTATGATGAAACTGGCTCTCATGAGGACCGCCCCAGGAAAGGAAGACCCAGAGATACCTCTGCTGCAGTCCAAATAAATGCTATTCAGAGGAGACTATGTGAATCAGGCCTTCATGGTTGAATTGCTGCAAAGAAACCACTACTGAAAGGACACCAATAAGAAGAGGAGACTTGCTTGGGCCAAGAAATATGAGCGGTGGTGTGATCGTGCTTTGCTTGTGACACTGATTTATTTAGAATTCAAGGCACACTTAACCAGCATGGCTACCACAGCATTCTGCAGCGATACGCCATCCCATCTGGTTTGCGCTTAGTGGTACTATCATTTGTTTTTCAACAGAGCAATGACCCAACACACCTCCCGGCTGTG
This sequence comes from Oncorhynchus tshawytscha, assembly GCF_018296145.1. NCBI lineage: Eukaryota > Metazoa > Chordata > Actinopteri > Salmoniformes > Salmonidae > Oncorhynchus > Oncorhynchus tshawytscha. Next base: position 54,322,247 of record NC_056435.1, read on the forward strand.
TAAGGGCTATTTGACCAAGACGGAGAGTGATGGAGTGCTGCTTCAGATGACCTGGCCTCCACAATCCCCCGACCTCAACCCAATTGAGATGGTTTGGGATGAGTTGGACCGCAGAGTGAAGGAAAAGCAGCCAACAAGAGCTCAGCAAATGTGGGAACTCCTTCAAGACTGATGGGAAAGCATTCCAGGTGATAACCTCCTGAAGCTGGTTGAGAGAATGTCAAGAGTGTGCAAAGCTGTCATGGTGGCTACTTTGAAATATCTCAAATATTTTTTTTTGGTTACTACACGATTCCATGTGTTATTTCATAGTTTTGATATCTTCACTATTATTCTACAATGTAGAATAAAGAAAAATCCTGGAATGAGTAGGTGTCCAAACTATTTGTTGTTTAAATACTTATTTTTCTGTGCATTTTAGTATTTTGTACACCAATGTCAAACAGCTGCAAATACAATATTTTTTGTTATGGAAAATATATTTCACAGCGTTTTAGATGCTACAATGACTCTCTACACTATACTTGCTTGTTTTGTCACAAACTGAAATTAGGTGAACTATTCAAATTTTAGCAGTCAGGAAGTGGCAGAGCAATTTCTGCATAGTGCATCTTTAAATGCATGAGAGTGTATGAGTATTTTCAAAAATGTTCCAAGTGTATTTCCAAATACATTCCAATATTCAACTACTGGTCTTTTCAAAAAAAATATATATCTAAATACTTACTTCCAAATGTTTTTGAAAGTAATTGAAATACCCCAAATAGTTGGCAGTAAGTGAAATACCCTGGCGTGTGTGTCCCATGTGCATGGGTGTGTGTGTGTCTGACTGACCTATGCCAGCGAACTGCGAGTCCAGTCCAAGGGTGAGCAGCATGAAGAAGAAGAGGATGGACCAAAGAGGAGAAATTGGCAGCTTGGACAGGGCATCAGGGTACGCAATAAATGCTAGGCCAAAACCTACACGCATGCACACGCGCACACTTTGTTAGTGTTTGTTAAGTGGCTATTGTGTCAGTAAGGTAAAGCTAAACACAGTACAGTGGTGTACTACTCACCTGCCTGGGCCACCTCGGATACAGGCTTTCCATAGACATGAGCCATGTGACCTAAGATGGAGAAGATGGCGAAGCCTGCAAACACACTGGTACCTATAGAGTGACATTAAATGGGAAAGGAAAAACGATGTACTGGAACAGAATGAAACCTTGAAAGTTCTTCTTTATGATGCCATTAGCATCCATCTGGTGCGTGTGTGGTGTTTGAGTCATACCACAGTTGGTGAGGCAGACGGTCAGTGCGTCCTTGAACACATTGTTGTGGAACTTGTTATATGAAGACAGGGCCGTGACACCACCCCACGCTACTGACAGAGAATAGAAGATCTGTGTGGCTGCATCTCTCCACACCTGCCAGAAAGACCTACTATTTAGTTACTTCAGTCAAGCATGTGTATTTTGAGTTGACAGGTAAGAGGTTAGGCTCTAACCTCTGCCTCGCTCAGTTTTGTGAGGTTGGACTGGGAGCCAATGTAGAACTCAATCCCGTCTCTGGCGCCCTCTAGTGTAACCCCCCGGATCAGAAGAATCAGCAACACCACATAGGGAAACGTAGCGGTGAAATACACCACCTGGGGACAGACACACACAAAAATATTAGAGGGACACATGCACATCCGAAAGACACACATTAGAAAGACAGGACCAACTCACACACTAGTGGGGAGCAGGTCAGCTCTTTGTTCACCCGCAATTGCTAATAACCCATCGACAACCACCCAAGTATATGTAATAAGTTTAAATCGGAGGCCCGCACCCGACCGACCCTAACCCTCTAATATAGAGAATGTTGTAGGTTACCGTTAGGTTTTTGTTTTTTTTAGTACTAAGTTTGCCTGATTTCAGATATGTTTTTGCTTGTAACTTCTAATGATTTGGTAGGCTATTTGTAAGTCAACTTGTCTATAATTAGATACATGCAGCATCTCTTCTGTCATTGTTGCCCAATACTAAATAAACCCTTGCTTACCAGAATCTAGTTGACATCAATAAAGTTCTCAGTCATCTCTGATACTTCCATGGAGCAAAGATGTTTAGGGACCGGCAAGAAAATGAAATAACTAAAAGTTAAAAGATGTGTAAAATTTCCAAATAATATCAGTTTGACCGGTTGTAAGGAAATAGAAAGCTGTGAAAACAACCCAACGTGTTTCTCATAAGATTTCAGTTCAGCTTGGATGCATATTTTGTGGTTGAAATAGTATCATCTTTTATGATGCTGATAAAGATAGAACCGCGACAAACTGTATCTAACTGCAGATTTGCATTCTCTCAAGAAGCTGAAAGAAAGACATCATATTTCTCCACTCCTGTGAGTAAAAATGTTGCCTACATTTGCTGTATCATTTTACTGCAAGAAGTGCTTAAATTCTGCAGTTGTTAATATTAAGGCTAAGTGAGAGGTTATAGACCTACAGTCAGTGTCCAGATTTCAGTTTCCATTTAACCCATCAACAGTAGGCTACAATTCCCTTGACATGCCATAGGCCTATTTGAAGTCCCCGTCTTGTGACTGTGAGGCACTGTACAAATTTGACAACCACACATAACATAGCCAGCACTGCTATCATCCTCTTTGACCACTTCACATGTTACTTTTCTGGCCCTCCCTTGTCTTTATTTTCAACTCTCCATTTCGCAGCTTTTCTCTAAACTCAGACATTGTCCTTTTTTTCCCTCCGTGGATCGACATTAACTTGTCCTACCCGTTCCAAATGCATTTGGCGACTGGCATGTAAGCTACTTGGTGCACGTACAGTTAGGCCCTAAAGCTTATGCACTAATGCCAGCTAGCCTAAAATAATGAAAGGTACAGTGCCTTGCGAAAGTATTCGCCCCCCTTGAACTTTGCGGCCTTTTGCCACATTTCAGGCTTCAAACATAAAGATATAAAATTGTATTTTTTTGTGAAGAATCAACAACAAGTGGGACACAATCATGAAGTGGAACGACATTTATTGGAAATTTCAAACTTTTTTAACAAATCAAAAACTGAAAAATTGGGTGTGCAAAATGATTCAGCCCCCTTAAGTTAATACTTTGTAGCGCCACCTTTTACAGCTGTAAGTCGCTTGGGGTATGTCTCTATCAGTTTTGCACAACGAGAGACTGAATTTTTTTCCCATTCCTCCTTGTAAAACAGCTCGAGCTCAGTGAGGTTGGATGGAGAGCATTTGTGAACAGCAGTTTTCAGTTCTTTCCACAGATTCTCATTTGGATTCAGGTCTGGACTTTGACTTGGCCATTCTAACACCTGGATATGTTTATTTTTGAACCATTCCATTGTAGATTTTGCTTTATGTTTTGGATCATTGTCTTGTTGGAAGACAAATCTCCGTCCCAGTCTCAGGTCTTTTGCAGACTCCATCAGGTTTTCTTCCAGAATGGTCCTGTATTTGGCTCCATCCATCTTCCCATCAATTTTAACCATCTTCCCTGCTGAAGAAAAGCAGGCCCAAACCATGATGCTGCCACCACCATGTTTGACAGTGGGGATGGTGTGTTCAGGGTGATGAGCTGTGTTGCTTTTACGCTAAACATAACGTTTTGCATTGTTGCCAAAAAGTTCAATTTTGGTTTCATCTGACCAGAGCACCTTCTTCCACATGTTTGGTGTGTCTCCCAGGTGGCTTGTGGCAAACTTTAAACAACACTTTTTATGGATATCTTTAAGAAATGGCTTTCTTCTTGCCACTCTTCCATAAAGGCCAGATTTGTGCAATATACGACTGATTGTTGTCCTATGGACAGAGTCTCCCACCTCAGCTGTAGATCTCTGCAGTTCATCCAGAGTGATCATGGGCCTCTTGGCTGCATCTCTGATCAGTCTTCTCCTTGTATGAGCTGAAAGTTTAGAGGGACGGCCAGGTCTTGGTAGATTTGCAGTGGTCTGATACTCCTTCCATTTCAATATTATCGCTTGCACAGTGCTCCTTGGGATGTTTAAAGCTTGGGAAATCTTTTTGTATCCAAATCCGGCTTTAAACTTCTTCACAGCAGTATCTCGGACCTGCAAAAAAATACAGTTTTATATCTTTATGTTTGAAGCCTGAAATGTGGCAAAAGGTCGCAAAGTTCAAGGGGGCCGAATACTTTCGCAAGGCACTGTATCATTTTCCCTTTATACAATATTTCATGACCCTAAACCTGCCCGCCTCGTGGATGTAACTGTGGTGATTGTGGGTTATGGGTCAACCCGCACATCACTATCACACACAAACAGGAAATGGGTCATACAGACTTTTCCTGAGGACTTGATGCCTTTGTAAAGGGCAGCAGCGATGAGCAGCCATCCCAGTAGCAGACAGAGAGCCAGATGCCAGACCACCGGACCAGTCTCATCCAGACCACTAGACCTTTGTAAGGCCACCAGGCTGGGGATAGACAAAGAGATTGTCTGACTGTAAGGTGGTCAATCTTACAGACAGGATCAGTTTCAACATAGCATTATAGAGACAACCTGGCATTCAACACAACCTGTGTGACCTCTGAAGTATTTTCAACTTAGTCAAATTGAATCAAGTGTGTGTTACTCACTCCCAATACTGTTCGCTGGGGCTCTGTACTGGGATGCTGATGATGTTTTCCTTTGGGCAAGTCTCATTCTCCCACAGCGTCATGTTGGCTACAATTACTGGTTCACTCCAGTTGGCAGCTAGGGTATTGTTGCACACTTCTGTAGAGGTCAGAAGCCATTGTCAGAGTGGTCAAGTTACATGGCACTCTGTTCAGGTTCACCTAGGTCATGTTCATTAAAGCATATCATGGAAAACATTCATGTCAGGTAATGGAAAATATTGGTCAAGGTTATTTTGTTTGGAGCCGAATTAACATGATAGAAGAGTAAAAGCTGCACAACAGGGAAACTTCACTACATCTTTAGATGTGACACTACATTATAAAACAGGTACCTCTAGGTGTGAGGCTACAGTTGCTGTTGGACCAGTAGAAACAGTCGCTCCATGGCAGAGGGGACTGGAATGAGGCAAACATGTAGTAGAGACTGTAGGCAATGATGACGTTGTAGTAGATGCCTACTAACGTACTGACCAAAACCATAGCTACACCCACACCTGGAGAGGATAGGGAAAGGGAGAGTGAGGAGAGAGAGCAGGAATTGAGTTAGATGTCAATCAAGGCGGATTCTTTAATATTTGAATTTCAATTCACTTCCTGAATAGATTGAATCGTCACCATCCCTGATAGCAGTCACTTTATTGACAAGTTCTGTGAAGTTCCATCTTTATCATATACTGATTCAGCCGAAGGCAAACAGCCAGAACCAGTGCTTCCTGGTATACTGGTCAACCGGTCACATTGTAGTTCCTCATCTTGAGATTTATCTAATCAAGGAAGTCCCATTGAGGAAAACATTCTATTTTCCAAGGAAGACGTAACAGAGAACACATGATAAGTGAGACATTCTATGGCAGGATGTATTCGCCAAAGCATGTGAAAGAATAACTACAGTGGCAATGTACAAAAATTATACTGACCACAAATACACAATTCGAAAGATTTTACTGAGTTACAGTTCATATAAGAAACTCAGTCACTTTAAATAAATTCATTAGGCCCTAATCTATGGATTTCACATGACAGGGAAAATAAATATGCATCTGTTGGTCACAGATACCTTAAAAAAAGAAAAAAGAAATAAAAGTAGGTGCGTGGATCACCATTTGCATCATGCAGTGCGACACATCTCATTTGTATAGAGTTGATCAGGCTGTTGATTGTGGCCTGTGGAGTATTGTCCCACTCCTCTTCAATGGCTGTGCAAAGTTCCTGGAAATTGGCGGGTACTGGAACACGCTGTCGTACATGTCGACCCTGAGCATCCCAAACATGATCAAGGGGTAATTTCATTTTCATCTGTGTACATTCAAATTGCCAGTAATAAAATGCAATTGTGTTCGTTGCCCGTAGCTTATGCCTGTCACCACATGACACTCATCAAATCAAATTGATTTATAAAGCCCTTCTTACATCAGCTGATATCTCAAAATGCTATACAGAAACCCAGCCTAAAACCCCAAACAGCAAGCAATGCAGGCATAGAAGCACTCATCACCATGTGCCCGGTACAGTTGAAACAGGGAATCATTCATGAAGAACACACTTTTCTAGCGTGCAAGTTGCCATCGAAGATGAGCATTTGCCCACTGAAATCAGGTAAAACGCCAAACAGTAGTCAAGTCAATGAGCAAGCTGATGAGCTTCCATGACACGGTTTGACAGTTTGTGCTGAAATTCTTCACTTGTGCAAACCCACAGTTTCATCAGCTGTATGGGTGGAAGTGAAAAAGCTGGATGTGGAGGCTGGCGTGGTTGCAGGTGGTGTGCGGTTGTGAGGCCAGTTGGACGTACTGCCAAATTCTCTAAAACATAAAATTCTCTGGCAACAGTTCTGGTGGGCATTCCTGCAATCAGCATGCCAATTGAACACTCCCTCAAAACATGTGGCATTGTGTTATGTGACAAAACATTTGTGGCTTTTTGTCCCCAGTTCACCTGTGTAATGATATACCACACTTATCAGGTGGATGGATTATCTTGCCAAAGGAGAAATGATCACAAATGAGGATGTAAACAAATGTGCTAAACATAATAACAAAATAAGAAAAATATATATATATATATAAAAATAAAATTTATCTTTCATTTCAGCTCACAAACAAGTATTACTAACAAATTGCTTACATGCACATCCTAGAGCAATTTTTCTTAATCCTGGTTCCGGGGATCCAAAAGGGGTGCACATTTGTTCTAGCGCTACACACCGGATTTAAATAAACAACAAATGTGAATCAGGTGCATTACGTAGTGCTAGGGTTAAAAACAAAAACCAGGATTTGGAAACACTACCCTTGACAGTTTTATAACTAACCAATAGCAGTAGAGAAGGACTTGGTCCAATATGCACCATGAATGTGTTCTGTGTTTTGACACATTCAGCAGCTAGAGGCCAGTCTGACAGAGTGATACAGTAACCCATTGGGCTTGGTAGGGTTATAGGTTAGCTCAGGGGCTGGGTACATACAGTAAATGGACTAGCAGCCTTATAGGGTTAGCCCTGGGTCTAGACTGATAGTTCCTCCAGCTCATACATCGAGTTTAGATTCAGGTCATATGGTTAACCATTAATACACTGCTCAAACAAACTTGATACAATTTTCCTCTAAGGTCAATAAAGCTGATCCCATGGTGTAATGGGCTGTCTGCTCACACAACATTCAAACAGAGAGTAGTAGCAAACACTCCCCAAAAGGTCTGAGTGGTGAAGAGAATGGATGAGTTCCTAGAAGTGGAAAAAAAAGTCATACAGCTGGTCCCAATCCACTCCTTAACCATTCCCTTTGGCCCTTTACCCTTCAATGTCTGCAGATCTGAAGAGTCTGGCTAGGTATAAGCAGTGCAGTGGTGAAAGTTCCAAAAACATAGCTTATACCTTACATACTGTATCTGCAAACATCGAAGGGGTGAGACCAAGAGTAATGGGTAGACATTGAATTGGGACCGGTTTGGGCTTAGGTGGTAAATTAGGGGTACAAGGCTTAGTCTTACCCTGAAATATGGGCAGAGCCCGCCACACATTGACAGGGCCTTGGCTGCAGAACTGACCAAAGGAACTCTCCAGGAAGAACAGAGGTATACCAGCAACAGCCAGCATGATGACATACGGGATGAGGAAAGCACCTAGAGACAGAGAGGACAGAAAACTTGACACTAATAACAAATGCAGGAATATGAGGTAGCCAGCAGATGGTGGAAGCGTATATGGGCTTAACTACAATAATTTGAAATGAATCTTTCAGAATGTTCTGCCATGGTCTAGTTTATAAGTTATTATAGGGTAGGATTCCCAAATAGGCGGCCTGCGGGACAGAGTTGGCCAGTAGGTGATTTTATTAGGCCCCCCAAGTTCTGACACTTATAATTTTTTGGGGACATAAGACTAAAATCACCAGGAAATAAGCTTCAAGTGATTTTAATTTAGGAAATCTGTTGCCATGTAAACCAGCGCATAAAGAGGCATGTGAGCTTATCAAGGTTTTAAATGATTCCGTTTTTTGTCAAATATGTGATCGGTTAGTTTTTTTGCGGTCAATTTGCAATGTTGAAATTTAAACTCAGCAAAAGAAACGTCCATTTTCAGGACCCCGTCTATCAAAAATAATGACTAAAAATCCAAATAACTTCACATATCTTCATTGTAAGTGGTTTAAAACACCGTTTCCAATGCTTGTTCAATGAATTAATGAACATGCCCCTGTGGAACAGTCGTTAAGACACTAACAGCTTACAGACGGTAGTCAATTAAGGTCAGTTATAAAAACTTAGGACCCCAAAGAGGCCTTTCTATTGACTCTGAAAAACACCAAAAGAAAGATGCCCAGGGTCCCTGCTCACCTCCGTGAACGTGCCTTAGGCATGCTGCAAGGAGGCATGAGGACTGCAAATGTGGTCAGGGCAATAAATTGCAATGTCCATACGCCCAAGACAGCGCTACAGGGAGACAGGACGGAGAGCTGATCGGCCTCGCAGTGGCAGACCACGTGTAACAACACCTGCACAGGATCGGTACATCCGAACATCACACCTGCGGGACAGATACAGCATGGCAACAACAACAGTCAGAGTTACACCAGGAACGCACAATCCCTCCATCAGTGCTCAGACTGTCCGCAATAGGCTGAGAGAGGCTGAACTGAGGGCTTGTAGGCCTGTAGTAAGGCAGGTCCTCACCAGACATCACCGGCAACAACGTCGCCATTGGGCACAAACCCACCGTCGCTGGACCAGACAGGACTGGCAAAAGTGCTCGTCACTGACGAGTCGCGGTTTTGTCTCACCAGGGGTAATGGTCGGATTAACGTTTATCAAAGGAAGGAGCGTTACACCAAGGCCTGTACTCTGTAGCGGGATTAATTTGGAGGTGGAGGGTCCGTCATGGTCTGGGGCGGTGTGTCACATCATCGGACTGAGCTTGTCGTCATTGCAGGCAATCTCAATGCTGTGCATTACATGGAAGACATCCTCCCCCCTCATGTGTTACCCTCCTGCAGGTTCATCCTGACATGACCCTCCTGCATGACAATGGCACCAGCCATACTGCTTGTTGTGTGCGTGATTTCCTGCAAGACAGGAATGTCAGTGTTCTTCCATGGCCAGCAAAGACCCTGGATCTCAATCCCATTGAGCACGTTTGTGACCTGTTGGATTGAAGGGTGAGGGCAAGGGCCATTCCCCCCTGAAATGTCCGGGAACTTGCAGGTGCCTTGGTGGAAGAGTGGGGTACCATCTCACAGCAAGAACTGGCAAATCTGGTGCAGTCCATGAGGAGGAGATGCACTGCAGTACGTAATGGAGCTGGTGGCCACACTAGATACTGACTGTTACTTTTGATTTTGACCCCCCCTTTGTTCAGGGTCACATTATTCCATTTCTGTTCGTCACATATCTGTGGAACTTGTTCAGTTTGTCTCAGTTGTTGAATCTTATGTTCATACAAATATTTACACATGTTGCTGAAAATAAACGCAGTTGACAATGAGAGGACATTTCTTTTTTTGCTGAGTTTATAACTATGTTCCGGCCCCCGACCATCTGCTCAAGGAAATAAAAAAATAATAATTGGCACACGGCTGAATGCAACTGGGGACCCGTTATAGGGTATTGAGTTACTATTGAACAGGTGTGTCATTAGCGCACACTAAGCAAGCTTAGGTCACTGTGTATGTGTGTGTCAGTGGAGGCTCATTCTCAGATGAAGGGGAGGACCATCCTACTCAGTGAATTTCAGAAAAACCTAATGTCAACATAAGATAAAACTATACTAAATATATTAATTTTACCAGAATTATTAAAACTGTTTTGCAATGAGGGTCTACAGTAGCCTCAACAGCACCTTCTAGGGTAGAATAATAATAGTGTAGGTGGAGGAAAAATATATTTTCCATCCTGCTCTTGGTACTTTGACTTCAATACAAAACCTAGGAGGCTCACGGTTCTCACCCACTTCCATAGACGTACACAGTAATTATGACGACTTCCGGAGGACGTCCTCCAACCTCAGAGCTCTTGCAGCATGAATTGACATGTCCATCCAATCAAATGATCAGATAATTCATCTGGAACTGAAAGCAGAAGCTACAGCTAGCTAGCACAGCCGTGCATCAAGTGTGGTGTGTTGTTGACTCAGAAAGTTGAACAGTTCTAAACAAATTATTTTCCTAAATTAAGGATAAGCAGTTCATTACCTTTCACTCACTTAGCTAGCTAAGGCAGCTAATATAGCCTACTCAACACCCTGACTCAAACAGCGAGGAATGCCATTTATGTTAGCTAGCTGGCTAAGGCAATCCAACACTGCAACTCTTCCAAGTCAAGGTAAGCTTTCGGTTTTAGTAATGTACTGCCGCTGGTGCCTGCCAGTCTAACTGCTAGCTGTACACATAGATTGGATTGTGGGTTTACTAATGCGTTAGTTCTAGTAGGCCTAGCTATGTTGACTATGACAATAGCAAATATGGTACGTTTACATGCACACTAATAATTTCATATTAAACTGGTTATGGCACTAGGCAGATTATGCAATTAAAAAAATTTAAAAAGGCATTCCAGCAGTGTATTTGTTCTGTGCGTGTGCTTGCACCTGCCAAGCGAGCCTCCCTCTTTAGGGCTAGTGAAGCGTGTTGGGCGCAACAATGTACAATACTGTTCAAAAGTTTGGGGTCACTTAGAAATGTCCTTGTTTTTGAAAGAAAAGCTCATTTCTTTTGTCCATTAAAATAACATCAAAATGATCAGAAATAAAGTGTAGATATTGTTAATGTTGTAAATGACTATTGTAGCTGGAAACGGCAGATTTTTATGGAATATCTACATAGGCGTAGATAGGCCCATTATGAGCAACCATCGCTCCTATGTTCCAATGGCACATTGTGTTAACTTATCCAAGTTTATCATTTTAAAAGGCTAATTAGTCATTAGAAAATACTTTTGCAATTATGTTACCCCAGCTGAACTTCTTTAGTGCTGACTAAAAAAAGCAATTAAACTGGCCTTCTTTAGACTCGTTGAGAATCTGGAGCATCAGCATTTGTGGGTTCAATTACAGGCTCAAAATGGCCAGAAACAAATAACTTTCTTCTGAAAAGTCTGTTCTTGTTCTGAGAAATGAAGGCTATTCCATGCAAGAGATTGCCAAGAAACTGAAGATCTGGTATAACGCTGTGTACTACGCCCTTCACAGAACAGCGCAAACTGGCTATAACCAGAATAGAAAGAGTGGGAGGCCCTGGTGCACAACTGAGCAAGAGGACAAGTACATAGAGTGTCTAGCTTGAGAAACAGATGCCTCACAAGTCTTCAACTGGCACATTCATTAAATAGTACCCGCAAATCAAATCAAATTTTATTGGTCACATACACATGGTTAGCAGATGTTAATGCAAGTGTAGCGAAATGCTTCTGCATCTAGTTCCGACCATGCAGTAATATCTAACAAGTAATCTAACAATTTCACAACAACTACCTTATACACACAAGTGTAAAGGAATGAATGAGAATATGTACATATAAATACATGGGTGAGCGATGGCCGAACGGCATAGGCAAGATGCAGTAGATGGTATAGAATACAGTATATACATATGAGATGAGTAATGTAAGCATTATATAAAGTGGCATTGTTTAAAGTGACTAGTGATACATTTATTACATCCAATTTTTATTATTAAAGTGGCAAGAGATTTGAGTCAATATGTTGGCAGCAGCCACTCAATGTTAGTGATGGCTGTTTAACAGTCTGATGGCCTTGAGATAGAAGCTGTTTTTCAGTCTCTCGGTCCCAGCTTTGATGCACCTGTACTGACCACGCCTTCTGGATGATAGCGGGGAGAACAGGCAGTGGCTCGGGTGGTTGTTGTACTTGATGATCTTTTCGGCCTTCCTGTGACATCGGGTGGTGTAGGTGTCCCGGAGGGCAGGTTGATTGTGCCCGGTGATGCGTTGTGCAGACCTCACTACCCTCTGGAGAGCCTTGCGGCTGTCTGTGTGGGTGGACCATTTCAGTTTGTCCGTGATGTGTACTCAGAGGAACTTAAAAACTTTCCACCTTCTCCACTACTGTCCAATCGATGTGGATAGAAGGGTGCTCCCTCTGCTGTTTCCTGAAGTCCACAATCATCTCCTTTGTTTTGTTGATGTTGAGTGTGAGGTTATTGTCCTGACACCACACTCTGAGGGCCCTCACCTCCCTGTAGGCTGTCTCGTCGTTGTTGGTAATCAAGCCTACCACTGTAGTGTCGTCTGCAAACTTTTTTTTTTTAACCTTTATTTTACTAGGCAAGTCAGTTAAGAACAAATTCTTATTTTCAATGACGGCCTAGGAACAGTGGGTTAACTGCCTGTTCAAGGGCAGAACGACAGATTTTGTACCTTGTCAGCTCGGGGATTTGAACTTGCAACCTTTCGGTTACTAGTCCAATGCTCTAACCACTAGGCTACACTGCCGCCCCACTTGATGACTTGATGATTGAGTTGGAGGCGTGCAAGGCCACGCAGTCATGGGTGAACAGGGAGTACAGGAGAGGGCTGAGAACGTACTCTTGTGGTGCCCCAATGTTGAGAATCAGCGGGGTGGAGATGTTACATACCCTCACCACCTGGGGGCGGCCCGTCAGAATTTCCAGGACCCAGTTGCACAGGGCGGGGTCGAGACCCAGGGTCTCGAGCTTAATGACGAGTTTGGAGGGTACTATGGTGTTAAATGCTGCGCTGTAGTCGATGAACAGCATTCTTAAATAGGTATTCCTCTTGTCCAGATTGGTTAGGACAGTGTGCAGTGTGATTGCGATTGCATCGTCTGTGGACCTATTGGGGCGGTAAGCAAATTGGAGTGGGTCTAGGGTGTCAGGTAGGGTGGAGGTGATATGGTCCTTGACTAGTCTCTCAAAGCACTTCATGATGACGGAAGTGAGTGCTACAGGGCGATAGTCGTTTAGGTCAGTTACCTTAGTTTTCTTGGGGACAGGAACAATGGTGGCCCTCTTGAAGCATGTGGGAACAGCAGACTAGGATAGGGATTGATTGAATATGTCCGTAAACACACCAGCCAGCTGGTCTGCGCATGCTCTGAGGACGCGGCTAGGGATGACGTCTGGGCCGGCAGCCTTGCAAGGGTAAACACGTTTAAATGTTTTACTCACGTTGGCTGCGGTGAAGGAGAGCCCGCAGGTTTTGGTAGCGGGCCATGTCGGTGGCACTGAATTGTCCTCAAAGCGAGCAAAGATTTTGTTTAGTTTGCCTGGGAGCAAGACATCGGGGTCCACGACGGGGCTGGTTTTCTTTTTGTAGTCTGTGATTGACTGTAGACCCTGCCACATACCTCTCGTGTCTGAGCCGTTGAATTGCGACTCTACTTTGTCTCCATGCTGACGCTTAGCTTGTTTGATTGCCTTGGAGGGAATAGCTAAACTGTTTGTATTCGGGCATGTTTCCGGCCGCCTTGCCCTGATTAAAAGCAGTGGTTCGCTCTTTCATTATTGCTTGAATGCTGCCATCAATCCACGGTTTCTGGTTGGGGAAGGTTTTAATTGTCGCCATGGGTACAACATCACCGATGCACTTGCTAATAAACTCACTCACCAAAACAGCATATACATCAATGTTGTTCGACGCTATCCGGAACATATCCCAGTCCACGTGATCAAAGCAATCTTGAAACATGGAATCAGATTGGTGGGACCAGCATTGAACAGACCTGAGCACGGGCGTTTCCTGTTTAAGTTTCTGTCTATAGGCTGGGAGCAACAAAATGGAGTCGTGGTCAGATTTGCCGAAAGGAGGGCGAGGGAGGGCCTTGTATGCATCACGGAAGTTAGAGTAACAATGATCCAGAATTAGTCCAGCCCGGGTCGCGCATTCGATATGCTGATAAAAATTTAAGGAGCCTTGTTTTGATCCATTGTCCTGGGTGGTGGACCAAACAGAGGATCCGCTTCGGGAAAGTTGTGTTCCTGTCTCAACGTCAACAGTGAAGAGGCGACTCCGGGATGCTGGCCTTCTAGGTAGAGTTGCAAAAGAAAAAGCCATATCTCAGACTGGCCAATAAAAAGAAAAGATTAAGATGGGCAAAAGAACACAGACACTGGACAGAGGGAGCTCTGCCTAGAAGTTCAGCATCCCGGAGTCGCCTCTTCACTGTTCTGGTTAGAGCCAGTTTGCTTTGTTCTGTGAAGGGAGTAGTTCACAGCACTGTACCAGATCTTCAGTTTCTTGGCAATTTCTCACATGGAATAGCCTTCATATCTCAGAACAAGAATAGACTGAGTTTCAGAAGAAAGTTATTTGTTTCTAGCCATTTTGAGCCTGTAATCGAACCCACAAGTGCTGATGCTCCAGCTACTCAAGCAGTCCAAAGAAGGCCAGTTTTATTCCTTCTTTAAATCAGAACAGGTTTTCAGCTGTGCTAACATAATTGCAAAAGAGTTTCCTATAATGATCAATTAGCCTTTTAAATTGCTAAATTTTGATTAGCTAACACATTGTGCTATTGGAACACAGGAGTGATGACTATCCACAATAGTCGCATTATTGTATGCATGTAACCGCACTCGATGTAGGCTGTGCAGTGGTTAGCAGTTAGGGTATGAAGGTTTGACTTAGATATGTTATTTTCAACTGGTCACAGACAGCTGTTGTGTTGTGCACTTAACACCAAGCAAAGGGAAAAGGTGAGAGGAGAGAGAGCGGAGATCCGAGAAGGAATGTGCATGCTATGAAGGTGAACAGGTGATCAGGGGTTGATTCATTTCACCCATTCTGTTGCAAAACATTTCTTAAACAGAAGGAAACGGAACAAAACGGGATGAAACTAACAGAATTTGTCCAATAGAAACTCTACTTTTAGATGTTCCGTGTTGCCACTGTTTGGACTAGTGACTACAGCCTAGATCAGCTAGATGATGGCAAGAGTGTGCAAGGGGGTATTGAATGTGTCACCATCCGCCACCTTGGTTACTCCAATTTGTCTCTCAACCTGTGTACCTACGTTATAAACTTTCATTCATAGGCTAGGTTGTAGCAACCTCATGATGGGTATTGGGCAAATTCGAGTATCATATAATAGACTAAACATTGAGCTGGGTGAATGGAGTATGAATGACAGTCATCCAATAGGCTGAAATAAAAATTAGGCCATGCTCAAAAATCATCATCCCTAATCTTAAATTGCACCGAGAGCCACTGGTGTGTGTGTGTGTGTGTACAGGTGTGTCCCCACTTACCTCCTCCATTCTTATAGGCCAGGTAGGGGAACCTCCATACATTCCCCAGACCCACAGCATAGCCAATCATAGACAACATGTACTCCCTCTTATTGGTCCAGTTCCCCCGGTCAATATTCTCATCATTGCTGCCCACATAGGAGTCCTGCTGCTGCTTCTCATGATCATCCTTAACCTGTATCACAGACAGATAACGCAAGCACGCACATAGTGACAGCATATTTCATAAAGCTTAGAAGGCAATGTCAAGCCATTGTTACATACCTGCAACACACTGGAATTCGTTTTTATTCATTTACAGTGAATAGCATCCCAACCGTGACAGAGAAGTAGGCTATACAGTTCAATTCTCCATTCCAGATGAATTAGAATTCTACCTGTTTGTTATTTGGACCGCGCAAATAACAGCATATTTACCCATTAATCGCTTCATACATTTTAAGCGTTTATCTTTATAAGTAGGCTAATCTCCCCAATTAAATAAATAAAAAGACAGTCGTCAGAATGAAGTTGCTTTGGTCAAAATATCGTTCCTCCCGCCAACAACCATGACTTAATTAACTGTTACACCAAGACAGTTGCATATCATCCTACCGTGTCAGTGGCCGCGGGGTTTGTAAATATTACGTCTGTGAAACTGCTCCAATATTTCCACATTTTGCTGCTGTTTGTCACATTAAGAAGTGATGTGATGAGAAGCGTTTGTTCGGGACAGACAGGTACACAGTTATTTAAACTCCCTTGAGCCTGAGTGACACGCTCGTCTCTCTAGCCAATCGCCGCTCTGATCCCGGAATCATCTGCATTACCCGCGTACCAAATTATAGCTTGAGTGAAACTTTTGAAACCGCGTGCGCCCGCATGCGTGTGTGTGTGTGTGTGCATGTGCGCGTGCGTGTTTCCAACCAGAGTGCTAAGACATAGTGTACCTATAGTATTTTCTTGTAAATAGACCTAAATCGTTCATTATTTTGTCCTCGTCCAGATATGACTAACTATTTCCAATGGTGTAAAAAGTACCAAATTGTCATACTTGAATAAAAATAAAGATCTCTTAATATAAAATGACTAACGTAAAAGTAAAAGTCACGCAGTAAAATACAACTTGAGTAAATGTCTAAAAGTATTTGGTTTTAAATATACTTAAGTATCAAAAGTAAATGTAATTGCTAAAATATTAATTATTCCACATTCCTTATATTAAAACCAGAAGGCACAATATTCTTGTTTTTTATTTATTTACAGATAGCCAGGGGCACACTCCAACACTCAGACATCATTTACAAACGAAGCATTTGTGTTCAGTAATTCTGCCAGATCAGAGGCAGTAGGTATGACCAGGAAGGCTCTCTTGATAAGTGTGTGAAATGGACCATTTTCCTGTCCTGCTAAGCATTCGAAATGTAACTATTACTTTCGGGTGTCAGAGACAGTGGAGTGAAAGTAAAAGTTGTCAAAACTATAAATATTAAAGTAAAGTACAGATACCCACAAAAACGACTTAAGTAGCACTTTAATAAGAAGTTTTACTTAAGTACTTTACACCACTACTTTTTAAGTAGTTGTACTTAAGTACTTTACACCACTGACTATTTCTAGTGGGTTTATTCTATCAATGCCAAACAAAACAGGTTACCTATCATTTTTGTCAAGTGCGTTGTAGTTTTTTCTTTGTGTGAGTATGTGTTTATGTGTGTGTATGTGTGTGTCTGCATGTGCATGTGTTTTGGATGCATGTGTGGATCTGTGTGTGTGGATCTGTGTGTGTGTGTGTGTGTGTGTGCCTTAGACCACAATGCTACTATTAAGGAGCCTACTCCTTTAAAGTCCAAATAACTTATATGTTATGTTCAGAGGTAAACTGGCTCTGTCAGCAAAAACAGCCAAACATTCCATCTAAATGTCAATCGATTCTCAGTAGTGATACGGTTCTAAAACATAAAGCCCTCTATTTTCATATCACATAAAAAATAATTTAGCAAATGCAACATAAACACTTACTGTACACTGTTTTAACCGGTTTTAACACAGTTGCAGCTGACAGTATTTTCTGGCATCCTTCTTCCAATTGGTTGCCTCTGTCTTCCGTCGGTCTTCCTTTGACAAGCGCTGTAACATTGAAATATGGCTGTGTGGGAACTCTAACCCTATAAAGGTGTGTAGTAATTTAACCTTTTGTTTTATGAAAAACGTTCTTGATTATATGACAGTAAATATCCAAAGGTTTCCAAAGCCGTATCATAAGCAAGGGTTTCAACATGTAGACAAAGTGTTGGGAATATTGTACACAGTCCTGCACCATCGTCAATGCTTCAGCTGAGAACCACAGAGGGAGCCCACTTTGTTCAACAAAAGCTAGTGTGTGCCTATGTCACAGGATCTGATAGTTGTTGAGAATCATCTTGTAAAAGCATACCTGCCTCACAAACAAATCTGGGTTGTGTGTTCTGTGTGACTGCCATGGGTTAGCTGATTTCCTGGTATGTTTTTAAAAACATACTGATGGTGTTTTATGAATAATGTAGTGATGCATTGCAACAGTATTGGAAACAATAAGAGAAGTATTAGGGGATAGTGTCATATCTGTCTCTAAAATAACTGTTCTCAAATATTAAGATATGTCATATCACTTTGGTGATGTATAACTAACTGTTTTACACCATCACTAAATACACCAACTTAGTTGCCGGGGACAATGCACATTTGTTTTCACATTCATTAGAAGGTATTTTGGTATTTTATTAGCGAAAGCAGCAAGTACTCTTCCTGGGTTCCACACAAAACATGAAACATGACATAATACAAAACATTAATAGACAAGAATAGAACTACATATATTTAACCCTCCCGTGGTCCTGGGGTCAGGGTGACCCAGGTCCTGTGTGTGGAGGGCTCCCCTTTCTGTGCTCGCGGGTCAGAGCGACCCAGGCCCTGTGTTTCCAGGGCTCCCGCTCTGTGCTGGCGGGTCAGAGCGACCGTGCCAGCCACTGGCGAGGCGTGTGCCTTTGAGCGTAGTAGAGAGTCTGTGAGTGTGGTGAGGCTGTGCCCGGCTCCCCGCTCTGCTCTCTGCTCTCTTCGCTCTGCGCTCAGAGCGACCCTGCCAGCCACTGGCGAGGCGTGTGCCGTCGAGCGTAGTAGAGAGTCTGCGAGTGTGGCGAGTGTGGCGAGGTTGTGCCCGGCTCCCCGCTCTGCGCTCTGTGCTCTGGGCTCGCCACTCTGCGCTCTTGGGTCAGAGCGACCCTGCCAGACGCTGCACAGGTAGCAGCGGTACAAGCAGCGGCTGTAGCAGCGCTGGCAGCGTGTGTAACACAAAATTTGGCCCTTGGCCCCCGTGACACAGTAACCACACTAATCTCTTGTCCCCTTTCCAAAAGGCCGCTGTCCTTTCCGTCAGTACATCCCCAGCAAGCCGGCCAAATACGGCATCAAGTCGTGGGTGGCCTGCGACGCCAAGTCCAGCTACGCTTGGACTACGCTTGGGCTACGCTTGGACTTGGGGCAGTCCCAGGGGCAGACAGGTCCTGTCCTCCAGGTTCGCCTTCACGCCCACCGCCACTCTGGTGTCCTACCTGGCAAAGAAAAACAAGAACGTGCTACTTTTGAGCACACTGCACACAGAGGGCCACATTAGCGATCGCCGCGACAGGAAGCCGGCCCTCATCCTAGACTACAACTGCAACAAGGGCGGCGTGGACAACCTAGACAAGGTGGTCGGCACCTACAGCTGCAGACTGATGACTGCCCGCTGGCCCCTGGTCGTCTTTCACAACATCCTCGACGTGTCCTCCTACAACACCTTTGTCATATGGCGAGAGATCAAGCCTGACTGGATGCCTGGCAAGCGGAACAAGTGCAGGGTGTTCCTCGAGCAGCTGGGAAAGGCACTCGTGAAGCGGCTGATCCAAAGAAGGCAGCATCTGCCCCGCACCGAAGCGGCGTCAGCGCTTGTCAAAGTCCTACAGAGTGCTACGGCGGCGGTGGCGGCGGCGCCTCGTGATCAACAGCGCGAGGGCCCTGCCGCTGGCACAACGGGAGGGTTAAAACATCACATATAGCCTACAAATCAGTACATACACACAAAATATCTAGGTCAAACAGGGGAGAGGCGTTGCGCCATGAGGTTATGCTTTAACTGTTTTTTTAAAACTGGGTTTGCTGTTCACATGAACAATCACAGATGGAAGGGAGTTCCATGTAATCATGGTTCTATATAATACTGTGAGTTTTCTTGAATTTGTACTGGATTTGGGAACTGTGAAAAGCAGGGCCTAAAATACAATTTGTGATTCATTTTTGCACACAAATCCTTTGTGTGCAAAAATGACACCAACAAAACACCCCGAAATGGATGTCCATGCTTTGTAATGTTTCTAAAACAATATATGTATTACTTGTAAGAAGTAATGTGGTAAGTAAATGAACTTTTAGCCAAAATATTGGATACAAAAATGTTCACCTACCCCTTTAAGGGTGGGAGGTTACCGTGGTAACACTGCTCCAGTCATTGTCTTCTCTTCCCTAGCTGTTGAAACTCAAATATTGAAAAACAACCTAGCTTGTGAACAAAACAATGTAAATAGCCAAGAAACACCAGGACAAAGTCTCACTTCAGTAGACTTTCATTTCAAATTAATGAGACCAACTTTTATGGGTTGCGCAGCACTTCTAAAAATGAATCTTTCACTCAGCTCTTCACATGTGCACAGCTCCCAGCCAGGCAGTGTTGCAGTGCAATGTGGAACAGGCTATATGATTCCTAGTTCTTTGACTTTGTGCGATGAATTGACCAACTATGAAACTAAACGGCAGAAATACTTTGAAAACGGCTACTACAGCATTTATTTAGCAATAAATGTGACCATACTTTACTATTTTTATTCACAAATGCGAGTGAAATGCTCACAGTGTGGAGCCTTGACCACCTGCCAACGTGTTAGCCACCAAAGCCAAAATCGAACCACATTTGATAGGTGGCGGGTGTTAATTTTAGGCCCTGGTGAAAAGACCCCAGGTGGCGGGGCAATGCATGTGTGTAAATTGACTATGCAAACAATTTTGGATTTTCAACACATTAATGTTTCTTATAAAAAGAAATGATGCAGTCAGTCTCTCCTCTACTTTTAGCCAAGAGAGACTTGCATGCATAATGTTGATATTAGCCCTCTGAATACAGTGAAAAGCAGAAAGTGCTGCTCTCTTCTCTGCCAGCTGCAGTTTTTCTTGTTATTTTTTTGCAGCAGCTGACCATATGACTGGGCAATAATGAAGATAAGATAAAACTAGGATTTTCTTTGTGGAATGTGGTGTCAAAAAAGAAGAGCATCTCTTTGTCACTGTCATTGTCTCCCCATCTTTACAGCCATTGAAATAATATGTTTTGAGCATGACAGTTTACAATCCAAGGTAACACTAAGTAATTTAGTCTCCTCAACTTGCTCAACAGCCAGATTATTCATTATTAGATTCAGCTGAAGTCTAGAACGTAGAGAATTATTTTTACCAAATACAATTCTCTTAGTTCTAGAGATGTTCAGGACTAGTTTATTATTGGCAACCCATTCTAAAACTGACTGCAATTATTTGTTTAGGGTTGCAGTGATTTCACTAGCTGTGGTTGCTGACTCGTATAGGGTTGAATTATCAGCATACATAAACACACAGGCTTTGTTTAATGCCAGTGGCAGGTAATTAGTAAAAATAGAAAAGAGTAGAGGGCCTAGAAAACGGCTGTGTGTTTCACCACACTTTATTTCTTTTTAACATTAGAGAAGCATCCATTAAAGAAAACCCTCTGTGTTCTATTAGATCGATAGCTCTGAAATCACGATATGGTAGAGGTTGAAAAGCCTCAACAACAGGTTCTGGTCAATAATATAAAAGGCTGCACTGAAATCAAACA
Source organism: Oncorhynchus tshawytscha (assembly GCF_018296145.1). Classification (NCBI taxonomy): domain Eukaryota; kingdom Metazoa; phylum Chordata; class Actinopteri; order Salmoniformes; family Salmonidae; genus Oncorhynchus; species Oncorhynchus tshawytscha. Next base: position 54,343,498 of record NC_056435.1, read on the forward strand.
GTACAGCACCCCCAATTTATTATTATCAATTTATTTCCAACAATCATCAGTCATTTGTGTCAGTGCAATACATGTTGAGTGCCCTTCTCTATAAGCATGCTGAACGTCTGTTGTTAATTTGTTTACAGAGAAATTGCATTGTCAAAAACAGCAAGCTGATTGGTCGGCTGTTATAACCAGTAAAATGTGATTTACCATTCTTGGGTAGTGGAATGACTTTGACTTCCCTCCAGGTCTGAGGATAAACATTTTTCATATGACAAATAGGAGTGGCAATATAGTCCGCTACTACCATCCTCAGTAGCTTTCTCTCTTAAGTTGTCAAGACTAGGTGGGTTGTCATTATTGATGGCCAACAATAATCTTTCTACCTCACCCACACTAACTTTACAGAATTCAAAATTACAATGCTTTTCTTTCATTATTAGGTCATTTATGAATGCATGTGAAGGCACACAGTTTGTGGTTGGCATTTATTGCCTACATTTGCCTACTTTGCCAATTAAATAGTAATTAAAGTAATTGGCAACATCAAAATGTCTTCTTTCTCTTTGTTCAGTTTAGTCACATCATTTCTCAATTTACAGTAAATTTGCCAATCAAATGTGCAGCCAGATGTATTCACCACTCTGTTTGCCTCGTCCCTCTCAACCATACAGCTTTTAAATTCCTTATCAATCCACAGGGCCTTAACAGTGCTAGCAGTCAATTTCTTAATAGGTGTATGCTTATCAAGAACTGGAAGAAACAATTTCATAAATTCATCAAGTGCAGCATCTGGATGCTCCTCATTACACACTATAGTGAGAAGCTTCCTCTTGAGCGGACAGCTTGATGAAAAGCAGTCTTTATTCAGGTCACCCAGAAAATCTAACTCTCTGTTAACATCACACACAATATCAAGCATAGCACATATATAGTTGAAGTTGGAAGTTTACATACACTTAGGTTGGAGTCATTAAAACTAGTTTTTCAACCACTCCACAAATTTCTTGTCAACAAACTATAGTTTTGGCAAGTCAGTTAGAACATCTACTTTGTGCATGACACAAGTAATTTTTCCAACAATTGTTTACATACAGATTATTATAATTCTTATATTATATTATATTATATTATAACACTTATAATTCACTGTATCACAATTCCAGTGGGTCAGAAGTTTACATACACTAAGTTGACTGTGCCTTTAAACAGCTTGGAAAATTCCAGAAAATGATGTAATGGCTTTAGAAGCTTCTGATAGGCTAATTGACATCATTGGAGTCAATTGGAGGTGTACCTGTGGATTTATTTCAAGGCCTACCTTCAAACTCAGTGCCTCTTTGCTTGACATCATGGGAATATTTTTAAAAATCAACCAAGACCTCAGAAAAAAATTGTAGACCTCCACAAGTCTGGTTCATCCTTGGGAGCAATTTCCAAATGCCTGAAGGTACCACGTTCATCTGTACATACAATAGTATGCAAGTATAAACACCATGGGACCACGCAGCTGTCATACCGCTCAGGAAGGCGATGCATTCTGTCTCCTAGAGATGAATGTACGTTGGTGTGAAAAGTGCAAATCAATCCCAGAACAACAGCAAAGGACCCTGTGAAAATGCTGGAGGAAACAGGTACAAAAGTATCTATAGCCACAGTAAAATGAGTCCTATAACCTGAAAGGCCGCTCAGCAAGGAAGAAGCCACTGCTCAAAACCACCATAAAAAAAAGCCAGACTACGGTTTGCAACTGCACATGGGGACAAAGATTGTACTTTTTGGAGAAATGTCCTCCGGTCTGATGAAACAAAAATACAACCATAATGACCATGGTTTGGCCATAATGACCATGGTTATGTTTGGAGGAAAAAGGGGGAGGCTTGCAAGGCCAAAGAACACCATCCCAACCGTGAAGCATGGGGGTGGCAGCATCATGTTGTTGAGGTGCTTTGCTGCAGGAGGGCCTGGTGCACTTCACAAAATAGAATGCACCATGAGGCAGGAAAATTATGTGGACATATTGAAGCAACATCCCAAGACATCAGTCAGGAAGTTAAAGCTTGGTTGCAATTGGGTCTTCCAAATGAACCATGACCCCAGGCATTCTTCCAAAGTTGTGGCAAAATGGCTTAAGGACTTAAGAACTGAAAAGGTGTGTGCGAGCAAGGAGGCCTACAAACCTGACTCAGTTACAGCAGCTCTGTCAGGAGGAATGGGCCAAAATTCACCTAACTTATTGTGGGAAGCTTGTGGAAGGTTACCCGAAACGTTTGACCCAAGTTAAACAATTTAAATACAGTGCTACCAAGTAGTAATTGAGTGTACTTCTGACCCACTGGGAATGTGATGAAAGAAATAAAAGCTGAAATAAATCATTCTCTCTACTATTATTCTGACATTTCACATTCTTAAAATAGTGGTGATCCTAACTGACCTAAAACAGGGAATTTTACTCAGATTAAATGTTAGGAATTGTGAAAAACTGAGTTTAAATGTATTTGGCTAAGGTGTATGTAAAGGTGTATGGCCTATAGTAGCACCCCAAAAGAAGAGGCTTTAGGTGAGGCAGGTGAAAGTGGAACTGAGTCTGAGATGAGCAATATATGAACGTTATCTGATTTTAGCAAGTTATTGATTTCATAAACCTTATTTCTAAGGCAATATTTAATATGTACAATGTTTGCTCTTTCCTGGGAAGCTTATTGGAGATAGACATAATATGTACAATATTTTGCTCTTTCCTGGGTAGCTTATCGGAGATAGACATAATATGTACAATGTTTTGCTCTTTCCTGGGTAGCTTATCGGAGATAGACATAATATGTACAATGTTTTGCTCTTTCCTGGGTAGCTTATCGGAGATAGACATAATATGTACAATGTTTTGCTCTTTCCTGGGTAGCTTATCGGAGATAGACATAATATGTACAATGTTTTGCTCTTTCCTGGGTAGCTTATCGGAGATAGACATACTATGTACAATGTTTTGCTCTTTCCTGGGTAGCTTATCGGAGATAGACATAATATGTACAATGTTTTGCTCTTTCCTGGGTAGCTTATCGGAGATAGACATAATATGTACAATGTTTTGCTCTTTCCTGGGTAGCTTATCGGAGATAGACATAATATGTACAATGTTTTGCTCTTTCCTGGGTAGCTTATTGGAGATAGACATAAATGAAGAAAAAAACAGAAAGCATGACAAGAACATTGTCAATCAGGCACTTTTGAGTATCAATTGGTGTATGTACTGTATATGTGATGTGGAGCTGAAGTTACTGACCCAAAGCTCGGCTCTCTCACTGCTACAAGTATTTTGGGAGGGAGGGTGGACAATGAGCCTGTCATAGTGGACGTAAGCAATGTTCCCACGCTCTCTGGCAGCGATAAGTACTTTACACCTCTGGTGCAAATCGCTTCCGAGTAGTCCTGATTAAAGAAGAGTTCTTGGACCTCTCCAGAACAGCCATCTTGTCCTTAAATTTAAGTAATTTAGCAGATACTCTTATCCAGAGCAATTTACAGGAACAGTTAGGGTTAAGTGCCTTACTCAAGGGCATGGCAACAGATATATCAGCTAGTTGGTTTGGGGATTTGAACCAGAAACCTTTTGGTTACTGACCAAACACTCTGAACTGCTAAGCTACCACTATCGCTATCAGCCACCATCGATGTCAGGGAAGTGGTGAGAAGTATTGTTGATGTTCTACCTGCAGACTACCTGTAGCAGTAACAGCAGAGGCAGAGGAGGCGAGGCAGGGCCAGAGAGGATGTAGTCAGATATACAGAGATACTGGATGTAGTCTACTGTAGTAGGCCTAGAGGTTGGAGGTGGTTCTCAGAGCTGGGCTGTATAGACAATAGTTTCTATGGCATCACAAATACACACGTATAGAGTAAACACGCAATTGGAATAATGTATATTAAGCTATCAACAAATATAGTTAAGCACTGAGTTACCTCATTTTTCCGTCATGACTGACTGTTGCACTGCATGATTGTTGTGTATGTGAGCAAGGGTGAAGTGAGTTCATTACTCATCTGCTGACACAGAGAGAGATGGTCACATTACAGTAGCAGCACCCTCATCATAGGATTAGAGGTTAGTTGGCCACACACACACACACACACACACACACACACACACACACACACACACACACACACACACACACACACACACACACACACACACACACACACACACACACACACACACACACACACTACATCATGTTGTTGAAATTGTACAGGACACTGTATTTTTCCAGGACTGTGAGATTACAGTATGGTTTCAGTCTTAAACAGTCATTTTACGGTAATCCTGACCGCAGAAAACTAGTAAAGACAACAGACATGTTACGCATCAAAATATTGTTAGTTTAAAGTTCATTGAGAGTCAAAATCAGGTTTTTGATGAAATTGGATGATATTTAAAGGAAACCAGATCAAAGTCTTCTAGGTCATGGAAACTTGGCCATGGAAACCAGATCATCTTGACCATGTTCTGTTATAATCTCCACCTGGCACAGCCAGAAGAGGACTGGCCACCCCTCATAACCTGGTTCCTCTCTAGGATTCTTCCTAGGTTCTGGCCTTTCTAGGGAGTTCTTTCTAGCCCCCGTGCTTATATACCTGCATTGCTTGCTGTTTGGGGATTTAGGCTAGGTTTCTATACAGCACTTTGTGACATCAGCTGATGTTAGAAGGGATTTATAAATACATTTTATTCATTGATTGTTTGATTTTGTTGTCCTTAAGCCATTTTGCCACAACTTTGGAAGTACGCTTGTCCATTTGGAAGACCCATTTGCGACCAAGCTTTAACTTCCTGACTGATGTCTTGAGACCCCCGTGCTTCACGGTTGGGATGGAGTTTTTCTGCTTGGAAACCTCCCTTTTTTTCCTCCAAACATAACAATGGTCATTGTGGCCAAACAGTTCTATTTTGTTTCTTCAGACCAGAGGACATTTCTCCAAAAAGTATGATCTTTGTCCCCATGTGCAGTTGCAAACCGTACTCTGACTTTTTTTATGGCGGTTTTGGAGCGGTGGAATCTTCCTTGCTGAGCGGCCTTTCAGGTTATGTTGATATAGGACTCGTTTTGCTGTGGATATAGATACTTTTCTACATGTTTCCTCCAGCATCTTCACAAGGTCCTTTGCTGTTGTGCTGGGATTGATTTGCACTTTTCGCACCAAAGTACGTTCATCTCTAGGAGACAGAACGCGTCTCCTTCCTGACCGGTATGACAGCTGCCTGGTTCCATGGTGTTTATACTTGGGTACTATTGTTTTTACAGATTAACGTGGTACCTTCAGGCATTTGGAAATTGCTCCAAAGGATGAACAAGACTTGTGGAGGTCTACAAATGTTGAGGTTCTTGGTGATTTCTTTTGATTTTCCCATGATGTCGAGCAAAGAGGCACTGAGTTTGAAGTTAGGCCTTGAAATACATCCACAGGTACACCTCCAATTGACTCCAATGATCTCAATTAGCCTATCAGAAGCTTCAAAAGTCATTACATAATTTTCTGGAATTTTCCAAGCTGTTTAAAGGCACAGTCAACTTAGTGTATGTAAACTTCTGACCCACTGGAATTGTGATACAGTGAATTATAAGTGAAATAATCTGTCTGTAAACAATTGTTGGAACAATGACTTGAGTCATACACAAAGTAGATGTCCTAACCGACTTGCCAAAACTGTAGTTTGTTAACAAGAAATTTGTGGTGGTTGAAAACCGAGTTTTAATGACTCCAACTTAAGTGTATGTAAACTTCCGATTTCAACTGTATATTTTCCAACGGGGCTATACATTTGGGTGAGGTTTTTTTCTGTCCTGAGTGGCATCATTTCACTTCCAAAAATAAAATTAAACAATCTAGTGTTTAGCGAACAGTAGTACCCGCAAAACACCAGTCTCAACATCAACAGTGAAGAGGCAACTCTGGGATGCTGGCCTTCTAGGCAGAGTTGCAAAGAAATAGCCATATCTCAGACTGGCCAATAAGGCAAAATAATATAGACACTGGACAGAGGAACTCTGCCTAGAAGGCCAGCATCCCAGAGTCACCATTTCACTGTTGACGTTGAGACTGGTGTTTTGCTGGTACTATTTAATGAAGCTGCTAGTTGAGGACTTGTGAGGCATCTATTTTTCAAACTAGACACTCTAATGTACTTGTCTTCTTGCTCAGTTGTGCACCGGGGGCTCCCACTTCTCTTTCTATTCTGGTTATAGCCAGTTTGCGCTGTTCTGTGAAGGGAGTTGTACACAGTGTTGTACCAGATCTGCAGTTCCTTGGCAATTTCTCGCATGGAATAGCCACTTCTCAGAACAAGAACAGACTGACAACTTTCAGAAGAAAGTTCTTTGTTTCTCGCTACTTATTGCCTGTAATCGAACCCACAAATGCTGATGCTCCAAATACTCAACAAGTCTAAAGACGGCCAGTTGTATTGCTTCTTTAATCAGAACAACAGTTTTTAGCTGTGCTAACATAATTGCAAAGGGGTTTTCTAATGATCAATTAGCCTTTTAAAATGCTAAACTTGGATTAGCTAACACAGGGTGCCATTGGAACAAAGGAGTGATGGTTGCTGATAATGGGCCTCTGTATGCCTATGTAGATATTCCATATAAAATCAGCCATTTACATCTACAATAGTCATTTAAAACATTAACTATGTCTACACTGTATTTCGGATCTATTTTATTTTATTGTAATGGATGAAAAAATAGCTTTTCTTTCAAAAAGAAGGACATTTCTTTAGTATATGTCCGTTACATGTATGGGGGGTCAATTAATGAAGATATCCTCTTCTGGAAACCAGGACAACAGGAGATTATATTTTTAAGGTACTGGACATCTTTGTGACATCAAATGGACTCTGGTGGTCAAGATGTGTTGGTATCTGTACTGATGGCACAAAAGCCATGACAGGGAGACATAGTGGAGTGGTAACACGCGTGCAAGCAGTTGCTCCCGACGCCACTTGGGTACACTGCAGCATCCACCGAGAGGCTCTTGCTGCCAAGGGAATGCCTGACAGTCTGAAAGACGTTTTGGACACTACAGTGAAAATGGTTAACTTTGTCAAAGCAAGGCCCCTGAACTCTCATATTTTCTACGCTATGAAATGATATGGGCAGCGACCATGTAACGCTTTTACAACATACAGATGTGCGCTGCTAATCAAGTGGCAAAGTATTGACAGGCTTTCACGATGACGAGTTTCTCACATGACTGGCCTCTCTGGCTGAGGTTTTTTCTTGCCTAAATGATCTGAATCTAGGATTACAGTGTCTTCACTGACATTTTCAACCTCTGCCTGACCGAGTCTGGGATGCCTACATGTTTCAAGCAGACCGCCAACGTTCCTGGGCCCAAGGAAGCGAAGGTAACCTGCTTAAATGATTAGTGCCCCGTAGCACTCACTTCAGTAGCCATGAAGTGCTTTGAAAGGCCCAGTACATCACTACGGCCAAGCTTTTATTATCTATGCATAGTCACTTCACCCCTACCTACATGTACAAATTACCTCGACTAACCTGTACCCCCGCACATTGACTCGGTACCAGTACCCCAGGTGGGTGATAAACATTGGTGGTGGACAAGATTTTCCCACCTTACCATTCAAAGCACTTACCTTGGAAGTGTGTGATTTTGTGTGTGCAGAAAGAGTGAGTCTATAGAAAATAGTGTGTTTGTAAGCGTGTATATGTGTGCGCCATAGAGACATTGTTGGGTGATCGGTCTCTGTTTGTGTCTCTGTCCCTGTCCTTGTCCCTGCCTCTGTCTCTCGTATCACAAACTGCAGACACTACCCAATGAAAGCTCATTTCTGGGTATCGTCTGGCCCAGTGGATTTACTGTGGCACTCAAGTTACATTTTTTGTCCCGAAAACTATATTGATTTTGTGAAACAAGAGATTGAACCTAAACAATAATCCAAAATCAAAACCGGTTAAGTCTTCATAAAACATGAATAACTTTATTAAGTCAATAAGAAAGCCCTGTAAAGGACATCAAAACACCAAGGCCCTTAGTCAATACTAATACCAATACATGCAGTAGGCCTACATGTCTTTCATATCATAAATCATATCATAAATCACAACAGTTACATCCCTACTCGGATTAGGGCCGGAACACAGAGATCTGATCCAATGGTATTTCTCTGAGGCTCATATGTTGTCAGACAACGTAAATTATGGCCAGAACCACCATTCGTCCATTTTTTTCTGACCGTCAAAAGTTGACATGAAGTTGACTTTGGAAGCACTTTCAACATGCTTTGAACATTCTATTTCTAACTTGTCCTGATATGGAGATGTATGCTAATGTCTTTTTGAATGATATTAGTAAAACAAACTAAACCAAAATAAACTTGGTGTGCCTTTGTGTCTCATACCCCTCTGCTGCCCCTTCTTGGTGAGATTGGGGAATTGCAACGTGATGCTAAAGTTAGGACTGCTGCTTTGTCACTAGTTATCACAGCCACAGAGTTAAAATTGGCTATATTGTCAAAATGAATGAAAACAAAAATGTTCTTCTCAGTCTTCATTTAAGGTTAGGGTTAGGCATAAGTTTAGCAGTGTTGTTAAAGTTAAGGTTAGGGTTAGGTTTAAAATCAGATTTTTGGCAGAAAAATTGTTGCTCAGTTGGCAGCGCTTGGCACGATTCCCAGGACAACCCATACTTCAAATGTATGCATGCATGACTGCAAGTAATTCTGGATAAAAGCGTCTGCTAAATGGCTAATATATTATAGAAATAGGTGGGGTTTAGCCATAATTATGACTTTGTGGCTTTGGTAACTAGTGACGATCAAACTGCTGCCCTCCGTTCAGGAAATAGGGGAGTTGCAGATGTGTACTGGAAATGCTGCATTCCAGTGTTGAGATGGTTGTTCACACCTTGATGGTGCTGCAGCCTGGTGGTGAGATGGGAGCATTACACCTCGATGGTGTTGGCCATGCGCAGACAAAGGACTGAGTCGGAGGGGACATCCGCGGTGCTGATCTCATTCCCATCCAGACGCACCGTCCTCAGTTTGGAGAAGTTAATCACGTCCACAACACTACAGAAACTACCCAGGGTAAACTCTACAAAGAGAGAGGGAGAGAGCAACAGAGAGGGGAGGGAGACAAGTGTGGGAGAGAGCCAGCGAGAGAGGTAGAGACAGAGAGTGATATTGTTTACATTCTGGCATTCAAACAAAGAGCAAATGTGTTTCTTCAACTTCTAAGTGCTGCTGGAATCACATCATTAGACTATGGACGTGTCCTACCTGCAGCATTGTGTAAGGGCATCTGTGCACCACAACCACACTATGCTGCACAACCACATCACATGACGTGTCCCAAGCACCTTCCCACCTATTGTAACCTACTTTCCCCCCAACCTCAATGGAGCATTGTCATCATGGACTTCAATGGAGCATTGTCATCATGGACTTCAATGGAGCATTGTCATCATGGACTTCAATGGAGCATCGTCATCATGGACTTCAATGGAGCATTGTCATCATGGACTTCAATGGAGCATTGTCATCATGGACTTCAATGGAGCATCGTCATCATGGACTTCAATGGAGCATCGTCATCATGGACTTCAATGGACAGCCAAGATGTTGTGTGCTCATACATGTGCATGTGTATGTTCGGCTTGCATGCAAACATGTATACTGTATACAATTTAAGGATATGATATGTGGTTGCTGTTGATCCTCAGGGGCCTCCGTAGTTCATGTCATGATGAGATGACTCATAAATCAGTTTTGATTATGCTTAATTAGGTTGTCAGACATCACTAATTACACACACCTTTGATGTGGTTGGCCTGTAGGTAGAGGTGCTCTAGCGTCTGGCTGACGGGGGGGATCCTCTCCAGCTGGTTAAAGCTGAGGTCCAGCTCCACCAGGCCAGTCACGTTGAAGGTGTTGGGGGGGATGCCCTTGTCCGTCAGCTGGTTGTGGCCCATGCGAATGTATTGCAGCTGGGAGAACTTACTGAGGAATCCCTCTGGGACAACGCTGATGGCATTAGACTCCAGGTACAGCTGGTGGATGTGCTCTGGGAGGCTGTCTGGAACCTGGAGGGGTCAGTCAGTCAATCAATAGATCACTTGATCAATCAATACAAATGTATTTATATATTGTGGTTTTACAAAAGTATTTTTGACTAAGTGCTTCACAAAGAGAAGACAGAAAGGTGAAATACACACACACACACACACACACACACACACACACACACGTGCGCACACGCACACACACACACACACACACACACACACACACCCGTTACACTACGGTACCTTTTTCAGCTTGTTGCCGCCGATGTCGAGGAGTGTGAGTGAGTTCAACCCCCTAAGAGATGTGCCCATCTCCGTCAGAGCGTTGTCATGGAGATACAGGATGGTCAGGTTGTCCATGCCCTCCAAGGCCTCTGGTGTAATCTAGGCAACCACAACAAAACTAACTTTATTGAAATGATTGCATAAAAACAGTGATGAGGCCCAGAACGCTTGTGGTCTTTCCAAGAGTGTGTTTTTTTACATGCCTCTTTGACACTTGATTGAAAAACATCTGGATGCAGTTGAACACATTCAAGTGCAGCGGTGATGAAGGATCTGAATGATGCCGTTACCTTGTTGATGTTGTTGTTGTTGAGTCTGAGGTCTCGTAGTGAGCGTGGCAGGTTGGGGGGAACACCAGTCAGGTTGTTATGTTGTAGATACAGACGCTCCAACCCTTGCAGCTTGGCAAACGCCTGGAATACAATGATGAACAAAGTATGTTATAATCTATGTAATGATTGGTTGATCGAAGCCTAGTGTAGTGTAGTCTAGTGCTGTATTGTGACGTGCAGTGAAGTGTCATGCTATATAGAGTAACCTACCCTCTTGCCGATTTTGTCTGTAGACAGCGCATTGTGATGCAACATGACCCAGACTAGGTTAGTAGTGTTAGCCAGGGCGGAGTCTGGCAGGGCGGTGATCTCGTTGTGCTGCAGGTACAGGTACTTCATCCTGGAGGGCACGGTGGGCATGGCTGTCAGCCCCCGTCCGTCACAGTACATAGCGATGGGAAAGGAGGGTGGGCAGTCACACTCATCAGGACACTCCCCCCCGGTGGTGTCGGCCAATAGGGATCCCTCATTGTAACCGCGACCATGCAAGGCGGACAGCCAGAGAAACGGGTCCTGCCTGTCTGGCATGGCAACGGATAGCGCCATGATGCATACCAAAAGAAACACGCACACACCGCACATGGTCACACACGCAGGAAAGAACTCACACACAAGTCTGCTGCAGCTAAGAGGAGAGAAAGAGAGGAGACTTACCCAGAGTTCAGAAATGTGAGTTAAACCTACCTGAACATCCTGGAAAATACTCCAAATGATAATCATCAACCAACCTGAGCCTACTGTATAAAAAAGGGCCCCAAAGAAATGAGAGAACATTGTAAAGGACCCATACTCTCCCATTGGGAGTTGAAACTCATAAATTACCATCAAGACATTTCTCTGCCCCCTTTGTTAAAAACAACACATATGAAAGTAATGCATTCTTGCTACCAAAGGTTTAATACATAATAAACTCCTGGAATGGCCGGAAAACGTAGATGCTAAACATCAAAACACCATAACCAAAGAAAAACCCAAGTCAAATGTTATCTATCAAAATGTAATCTATCACCACATGAAAAGAGAGGAGAGCTACAGGGGATCAGCACACACACACACACACACACACACACACACACACACACACACACACACACACACACACACACACACACACACACACACACACACACACACACAAACACACACACACACACACACACACACACACACACACACACACACACACACAAACACACACACAAAAACAGATATGAAAACAAGCCAAAAGCAGCTGCCCATCCAAACAGCAGGCACTATTTACTCAACACTAGATATACTGCATGTTAAATACTGTACATTACTGCAGGGGCAGTATTTAAGGATCTTTCTTCATCAGGTAATGGATCCACAGAGGAGAATGTAAAAAAGAGAAGACTATATAAATTAATGTACACTCTTAGAAAAAAGGGTTCCAAAAGGGTTCTTTGGCTGTCACCACTGGTAGAACTCTTTTGTGTTCCATGTAGAACGCTCTGGAAAAGGGTTCTTTGGCTGTCACCACTGGTAGAACTCTTTTGTGTTCCATGTAGAACTCTCTGGAAAAGGGTTCTACAGCCCAATAGGGTTCTACCTTGAACCAAAAAGGGTTCTACCTGGAACCAAAAAGGGTTATCTGATGGGGACAGCCAAATAACTCTTGTACAGCTAACCTTGTGGGGATACACAATTCAGTCCCATTAAAAATATTATTTTTAACCCCTAAACCTAACCCTAACCCGTACTTTTACCCTAACCCTAATCTTAACCCTAACCATAAAACCTAACCTTAACCCCAACCCTAATCCTAGCTCCTAAACCTAATTCTAACCCTAACAATAATTCTAACTTTAACCATAAACCCACTAGAAATAGCATTTCACCTTGTGGGGACCAACAAAATGTCCCCAGTTGGTAAAATGTTTGTTTGTTTACTAATCTTGTGGGGAATTCTGGTAGTTAAACACGTCCACACACACACACACACACACACACACACACACACACACACACACACACACACACACACACACACACACACACACACACACACACACACACACACACACACACACACACACACAAGAAAACACACATACAATGCTCATGCACACACTACCTACCTGACCAGTGAGAACCAGTACCTCTTGAGTCCCTCTTGAGAGGCTGTGCAGGACTGAGAGGGTCTTTGCCAAACACTTTATGAAAACCTCTCTCTCCTTCACTTCCTTCCCTCCTCCATCCCCCTCTCCACCCATCCATTCCATTCCTCTTGACCCCCCCCACTCTACTTTTGCTAGCGTCCCCCTGCCTTTTCTTTCCTCCCTCACCCTTTCCTGTTACCACACACAACCCTGCCCATCTGCTCCCTCCTCTCCTCTGCTGAGTGTCTCTGTTCTTGTCTCAACAGGCATAGTGTTTGGTTGTTCAGAACATAAGAAGACGATCGCTGAAAGAAGCTGAATACTGTATTTGGAAAACACATTCAGATGCTGTACTCTACTGATTCTGCAAAGCTGTTCAACCATGAAACTCAATAGAAACTGAACAAAATTAAAACTGACGTAAAAGCATTCCAAAAAGACCACAGTATCGTCCTTCTCCTGAATCTCTTTGGCCTTTCTCTACTTTCCTCACTCTTTACCTCTCTCTTTCCCTGCCAGGGCTCTCTTTATCTCTCTCTTTCCCTGCCAGGGCTCTCTTTAGCTCTCTCTTTCCCTGCCAGGGCTCTCTTTATCTCTCTCTTTCCCTTTCTGCCCCTCTTCCCCTGTCAGGGCTCTCTTTATCTCTCTCTTTCCCTGTTTGCCTCTCATCCCCTGTCTGCCTCTCTGAATCTCTCTCTACCCCTGTCTGCCTCTCTGAATCTCTCTTCACCTGTCTGCCTCTCTTACCCTGTATGCCTCTCTTTATCTCTTTCTTTACCTGTCTTCCTTCTCTTTATCTCTCTCTTTCCCTGTCTTCCTATCATTATCTCTCTCTTTCCCTGTCTGCCTATCATTATCTCTCTCTTTCCCTGTCTGCCTCGCTTCCCCGTATGCCTCTCTGAATCTATTACTTCATCTGTCTGCCTCTCTTACCCTGTATGCCTCGCTTTATCTCTCTTGTACCCTGTCTGCCCCTGTTAGTCTATCTCTTCTTTCCCTGTATGCCTCTCTTTATCTCACTCTTTACCTGTCTGCCTCTCTTTTTCTCTATTTCCCCGTCTGCCTCTGTCTGCCTCTTTAGCTCTCTCCTCGCCTGTCTGCCTCTCTTTACCTCTCCTTTTCCCTGTTTGCCTCTCTTCCACTGCCAGCTTCTCTTTATCTATCTTGTACCCTGTCTGCCTCTCTTTACCTCTCTTGTACCGTCTGTCTCTCTTTATCTCTATTTAACCTGTCTGCCTCTCTTAGTCTCTCATTTTTCCCTGTCTGTCATTCTTCGTTTCCCTCTTTACCTATTCTCCTCTCTTTATCTCTCTCTTCCACTGTATGCCTCTCTTTATCTTTCTGCCCCTGTCAATCTCTCTATCTGCCTCTTTGTCTATCTGTGCCTTTCTCTGTGCCTCTCTCTATCCATCTCTCTTTTCCCAGTGGAATCCTGCTGGTTTTGATGAGAGGAGATTGGATGGGCAGCTGTCAGGAGATAAAAAAACAGAGAGATGGAGAGGGAGAGGGAGGATAGATGAGGAGAAGGGAGACGATGATGAGAGAAGAGAGCAGACAGTAGATACAATATAAGTAGGATATATATTTTTAAAAATGCCCATTTTGCATGTTATTTTGACGTGAATACGTGTCACATATCAGTTTGCAGACAATGTAAAACAAATGCAATAATTATTGACTTAATAAAGCCGCATACCAGCATGGTCTCTTTTGAGTAAGGCAGCTCCAAAATGCAGGTGTTCCAGCCTGATGATGCCCATCCAAGAAGGCTCATGGTGATTGGCCACAGATAAAATGATGTCAAATCACATTATATCTACTGTAGTTTTGATTGGACTGATCATGACAACATCATACTTTCAGAATCTTAGCTAGCAAGCTAAACAATCAGTCAAAATCATGAATCACAATCTGCAATCTACTGGCAAATCCTTTTCAATCCTTGTCATATGAAGAGAAATTATAGATCAAACGTATCGAAGCTCATCGGCCATTGGACATAAACATTACACAACAAGTTGGTCATCGCAAATTCAACAATGAGTGGTTTGGAAGGAGTCAGTGGCTAAATGCAAGCGTTCACATTCAACACCATGGGCCAGTAAAGATTGAATACATTGGCCATGCTGTTAACCTGTTGAGTGTAGGGGGCAGTATTTTGATGTTTGGATGAGAAACGTACCCAAATTAAACTGCCTATTTCTCAGGCCCAGAAGCTAGAATATGCATATAATTGTCAGATTAGGATAGAAAACACTCTAAAGTTTTAAAAACTGTCAAAATATTGTCTGTGAGTATAACAGAACTGATATTGCAGGCGAAAACCTGAGGAAAATCCAACTAGGAAGTGCCTCTTATTTTGAAAGCTCCCTGTTCCATTGCATGCCTTCCCCCCATTTAAAGGGATATCAACCAGATTCCTTTCCCTATGGCTTCCAAATGGCGTGAACAGTCTTTAGACATAGTTTCAGCCTTTTATTCTGAAAAAAATGAGCGAGAACGATCACATCGCTTCAGTGGATGGCTGGGTGCCAGCAGAGTTTTGCATGCGCAACAGCTTGGAGCAGACATTTTCTCTCTCTCTCTCCTATTGAAAAAGCTACGGTCCGGTTGAAATATTATCGATTATATATTGTAAAAACAACAAGGATGATTATAAAAAAATGCTTGACATGTTTCTACGAACTTTACGGATACTATTTGGAATTTTCGTCTGCCCCGTCGTGACCGCTCGAGCCTGTGGATTTCTGAGCAAAACGCGCCAACCAAAGGGAGGTATTTTGGATATAAAAATAATCTTTATGGAACAAAAGGAACATTTATTGTGTAACTGGGAGTCTCGTGAGTGCAAACATCCGAATATCATCAAAGGTAAGCAATTCATTTTATTGCTTTTCTGACTTTAGTGACCAATCTACTTTGCTGCGAGCTGTTTGTAATGTTTTGTCTGCTGAGAGAGATGTCCTTACATAAACGCTTGGTTTGCTTTAGCTGTGTAAATATTTTTTGAAATCTGACACACCAGGTGGATTACCAACAAGCTAAACTGTGTTTTGCTATATTGCACTTGTGATTTTATGAAAATTAAATATTTCTAGTAATTTAATTTGAATTTGGCGCTAACGTGATGGGTGCGCCAAGAATTAATCCAGTATAATTTCTGCCGTGGAAACTTGGAACTGGAAAATCTCAAACTTCAGTGAGTTCAAGACAATTGGGAACTCTGAGAAAAACGAGCTACTATTGGGAAAATACATTTTGAACGGTTATCCAACTCAGAATTCTAAGTCAGGAACTTGGGCCTCTTTCTAGAGCTCCGACCTGAAAATCACTGACGTCATGATTCGACCTTGTTTTGTTTTTTTGTTTCCATTTGTCTTGAAAGCAACATAAATCCAGAGAATGACACACTTCGATGAAAAAGGGTGGTGACAGAATTTGCCCAGAAGAAGAACTGCGGTGCCACCTTGCTGTTCGAGTCTGCACAGCACAATCGTGAGTCCATAAATGTATTCTATGCTACTGCATAAATTATGTAATATGCCAGGGATATATTTATACTGTAGCTAAGCTGTTAGTAGTCCATGTGCCTCACCCTAATAATTTGGTCCCTTCCCCCTCATAACTTAGCCTACTGTTCTGATGGTGGTGCACATGTAGCCTATAGCCTGTTTTAGAGAAATTTCCTCATCGAATATTGCAAGAGTGGAAGGTGCCTCACTAGGATAAGGTAGGTGCAGGAGTCAGGATCAGGAGAGCACTGAAGTCCAAATAGTAAAATATTTATTTGGATGTCCAAAACACAACAAAACTGGTCAGGAAAGAAACCCGACGAAGGCGCCCAACAAAACAGGAACTCGAAGTGACAACAGGAAGAAAAAAACAATCTACTCCTAAATAAATCACAATGGCACAAAACGACCGTGAGAATAGCCTGTGGCGCAATCTAGCACATGCACCAAACAAACACAGAAATAACCCAGCACAAAATAACAGCAGGCAACGAGGTTAATGAACCCACAGAAATTAACTCAATAGAACACAGGTGTAAGAAACAGACAGACACAAACGAAAAAGAAAAATGGATCGGTGGTAGCTAGAAGGCCGGCAACGACGACCACCGAGCACCTCCCGAACAAGGAGAGGAGACACCTTCGGTGGAAATCGTGACAAAGAGCTGTCATTGTTTGCGTATATGGCCCTTTTGTTTATCCTACGGTTCTGGCTTGGTGTACAGGGAAATGGCCCATGTTCTGAATTAATTCGCTGTACATTTCAAAAGTGCTGATCCAATAGTTACAGTTGAAGTCGGAAGTTGACATACACTGAGGTTGGAGTCATTAAAACTCGTTTTTCAACCACTCCACAAATTTCGACAATTTTTCTGTAGACCTCCACAAGTCTGATTCATCCTTGGGAGCAATTTCCAAACGCCTGAAGGTACCACGTTCATCTGTACAAACAATAGTACGCAAGTATAAGTATAAACACCACGGGACCATGCAGCCATCATACTGCTCAGGATAGAGATGCATTCTGTCTCCTAGAGATGACCGTACATTGGTGAGAAAAGTGCAAATCAATCCCAGAACAACAACAAAGGTCCTTGTGAAGATGCTGGAGGAAACAGGTACAAAAGTATCTGTATCCACAGTAAAACAAGTCCTATATCGACATAACCTGAAAGGCCGCTCAGCAAGGAAGAAGCCACTGCTCCAAAACCGCCATAAAAAAGTCAGACTGCGGTATATAGATTGTATTTTTGGAGAAATGTCTGATGAAACAAAAACAGAACTGTTTGGCCATAATGACCATTGTTATGTTTGGAGGAAAAAGGGGGATGCTTGCAAGCTGAAGAACACCATGTGCCACCCCTGTGCTTCCCAACTGTGAAGCACAGGGGTGGCAGCATCATGTTGTTGGGGTGCTTTGCTGCAGGAGGGACTGGTGCACTTCACAAAATAGATGGCCTCATGAGGCAAATATACGTGGATATATTGAAGCAACATCTCAAGACATCAGTCAGGAAGTTAAAGCTTGGTCGCAATTGGGTCTTCCAAATGGACAATGACCCGAAGCATACCTCCAAAGTTTTGGCTAAATGGCTTAAGGACAACAAAGTCAAGGTATTTAGAGTGGCCATCGCAAAGCCCCCTTAATCCTATAGAAAATGTATGGGCAGAACTGAAAAAGCGTGTGCGAGCAAGGAGGCCTACTGGAGGAATGGGCCAAATGGGCCAAAATTCACCCAACTTATTGTGGGAAGCTTGTGGATGGCTACCCGAAACATTTGACCCAAGTTAAACCATTGGTCTCTCGCCTGTCCAGCGCTGCCAGAGCTGCCAGTCTGCAAGGAGCTGCCAGCTGTCCTGAGCTGCCCCTCAGTATAGTGGGGTCATTTAGAAGGGTCGCCGTGGTTAGGAGGCCACGGAAGCGGACAATGTGGTGGACTAAGACTATGGTGAAGTGGGGGCCACGTCCAGCACCAGAGCCGCCACCGCGGACAGATGCCCACCCAGACCCTCCCCAATAGGTTCAGGTTTTGCGGCCAGAGTCCGCACCTTGGGGGGGGGGGGGGTACTGTCACAACCTGACCACAGTTTGCTTTGTATGTTTCTATGTTTTGTTTGGTCAAGGTGTGATCTGAGTGGGCATTCTATGTTGTGTGTCTAGTTTGTCTGTTTCTATGTTTGGCCTGATATGGTTCTCAATCAGAGGCAGGTGTTAGTCATTGTCTCTGATTAGGAACCATATTTAGGTAGCCTGTTTGGTGTTGGGTTTTGTGGGTGGTTGTCTCCTGTGTCAGTGTTTGTACCACACGGGACTGGTTTCGGGTTTTCACATTTATTGTTTTGTAGTTTGTTCATGTATAGTTTTCCTTATTAAAAAAACCATGAACTTCAACCACGCTGCGTATTGGTCCGCCTCTCCTTCGACGGAAGAATCCCGTTACAGTTAGTCATATGTCTGTGTTTTTCGTCTCAGTTGTTGAATCTTGTTATGTTCATACAAATATGCATACATGTTAAGTTTGCTGAAAATAAACGCAGTTGACAGTGAGAGGACGCTTCTTTTTTTGCTGAGTTTATATATACTATATATATATATATATATATATATATAGAGATAGAGAGAGAGAGAGAGAGAGAGAGAGAGAGAGAGGGGGGACACGCCCAGATCCAGTGGAATTTAGAATTCACTCTTCCTTCTGAAACACATTCAGAACCACAGATATAATTTTACACGGCTTACCCCTCAGGACATCAATACAGATATATTATTACACAACACTTCTCCCTCCGAACTCTTGGAATGTGTTTGTCCCTGTAACAGGGCCTGGCTAGTACTGCTATTCTTAACAGAGCAGCTTTGTCTCATATTGTAGTTTTTATAACGTTTTGTTTTAATTTGAGGGAGACTCTGAAGAGGTCCATGATATAAGCGCCCTGGTATGGTGGACCAGATGTCATGTCCCTTCATAGTAAACAGAAACAGTCAGTGATTGTGTGTATTACATATCGTACATTAGTTATTTCAGTGTTGGTATTTTTTGTTCAACACCCCAAAGCCACCAGCACCCCTCCTTCTGTCCTCCCAGCCGGTGTGTTTCTCTAAGTGTCTTTGACCCACTCTGGACTAGAGGTCGACCGATTAATCGGAATGGCCGATTAATAGGGCCGATTTCAAGTTTTCAGAACAATCGGAAATCTGTATTTTTGAACACCGATTTGGCCAATTTTTTTTGTATTTTCTTTTTTACAGCTTTATTTAACTAGACAAGTCAGTTAAGAACACATTCTTATTTTCAATGACGGCCTAGGAACGGTAGGTTAACTGTCTTGTTCAGGGGCAGAACGACAGATTGTTACCTTGTCAGCTCGGGAATTCAAACTTGCAATCTTACAGTTAACTAGTCCAACGCTCTAACCACCTGCCTCTCATTGCACTCCACGAGGATCCTACCTGTTACGCGAATGCAGTAAGAAGGAAAGGTAAGTTGCTAGCTAGCATTAAACTAATCTTATAAAAAACAGTCAATCAATCAATCATAATCACTAGTTAACTACACATGGTTGATATTACTAGTTTATCTAGCGTGTCCTGCGTTGCATATATGATGCGGTGGGCATTCGCGGAAAAAGGACTGTCGTTGCTCCAACGTGTACCTAACCATAAACATCAATGCCTTTCTTAAAATCAATACACAGAAGTATATCTTTTTAAACCTGCATATTTAGCTAAAATAAATCCAGGTTAGCAGGCAATATTAACCAGGTGAAATTGTGTCACTTCTCTTGCGTTCATTACACGCAGAGTCAGGGCATATGCGATAATAATAAACGTTTTGTTTTCGAAATATTTTCGGGATTCGACCATATTCATTCAGTATTGTTGTAATTGTCATTATTACAAATAAATATAAAAAAATCAGCCAATTAATCGTTATCGTCTTTTTTTGGTCCTCCAATAATCTGTATCTGTATCAGAGTTGAAAAATCATAATCGGTCGACCTCTACTCTGGACAGATACGTCCATATTACAGCTTTATAGGGCTGTTTGGTTTTAGTGCATCTTTATCCAACTAACACTCTCTTTATGTGTCTCTCTGTGTGTGTGTGTGTGTGTCTCTCAATCTCTCTCCCTTGCTATATTTTCTATTTTCCCATTACTCTTAACTTGCTTGGTTACCAGATACACACACCTCAAGGGTACGATGGACATTTTTTCTTTCTTCAGTGAGGTTGGTTGGTAGACTCAGTGGCTCCTTTAGTAACCGGAACCAGAGAGCCTGAGGGTCAGACATACCGCTATACCCAAAACAGATGTCTCTTCATCACATCACAAAGCTGCTTCAGCTGCTCTGCAGGAAATGCATTGCCTGAATTGGTAAACGTTCTCTTTTGGGTTCTATTCACAGCGAAACTGGAATATGATGTATTTGCAGAAATTACTAAATTATTTTAACATTTCACAATTTACAGAAGACTGTTAGTCCCCTAATATAATCCCTACGTTGCCTAGACTTTAGCTCAGTGGGCCAAAGTGGTCTTGAGGCTCATGGACGACCAAGGTTTGATAGTGGTCCTGCAGAGCTATCTTCTGTTCACATCTTGTTTGGGATGTAAAAGACACAGGCCTAGAAATCACACACATATCATCAAGAAGTGTGTTTGACTGAGTCTGGGCCATGTCCCAGATGTGTTCCATACTCACACATTTACTCGTTTTCACACTTATGCATGTACGCACACACACATACATGCACACATGCACATTTTTACATGCACATGCACACACACACACACACACACACACACACACACACACACACACACACACACACACACACACACACACACACACACACACACACACACACACGCACACACACACACACACACACACACACACACACACACACACACACACACACACACACACACACACACACACATATTCACACAGACAGATGTTGGTGGTGAAAAGCCTCTCAGAGTGGCAGAAACATTAAACAGTGTAACCAGGGGAACTATTCCTGCCTGATTGATAATGCCAAATCATAGAAATGCATTGAATAGAACATGAAAGATTCTGAATAGAACAACACTCAATGGGAATGACCATTCTACACACCCACATTCTATGCTAGACTAGTGCATATTGAAATGGCGCCCTCTAGCCGCAATAAGAGGGAGGGCCCTGGTGTATGATTAAATCATAAACACATCTGATTCACACAGTGAGGATGGTGTTTTTTGTTGTTGGATTTAAACATTTTGATAACCTTTTGAGGGTTGAGCTAAAATATCTGGTGTTGACTCATGGAGTTGCAGGACTGACAATGGCAAGTGTTTTATGCTTGGATTGGCTTTCTTTAGCTGAAGATGTGCTGGAACTTTGCAATTCCATGGTAACAGAATGATGCTGAACACAGATTTCTCTCTGAAAAAAATTTATGTTAAAAAAAAAAACTATGATTGCAAAGTTAAACAAACCATACAACTTTATGCACAAAGACTACTTTTAACAATTTCTGCACTGTTTTTGAAGTAAATGTGTTTTTGTAAAATTTCTAAATGTTTTTGGAAATATATTTAAATGTGTTTTTGGAAATTGTTAAGTCATCCTTGTGCATAGGTTTGTGTTCTGTTCTATGGTTTGTGTAACTTTGCAATTGTTGGTTTAGTTTGACATACATTTTTTTAAGAGAAAAATCTGTGTCTCAAGATCATTCTGCTACAGTGGAATCGCCCATTTAGAACAGAGTAAGGTTGGACTGCAGCAGAGAGAAAGCAGAGGTCTGGACAGACTGTAGAACTCATAGAACTTAGTTGAACTGGAACCATAAGGACTGGAAATCATCCAGAAGACATCGCACTGCTCAGATATGAGGCAGCTCTGTCTTTCTGCAACACAGCAGTTAGGAGAGAATTACATCTGGATTGCATGTGTGTCTTTATATGTCAGTGCACGTGTTCTAACATCAGATCAGAGACAGTTATCTGTCTGTTGATGATGTATGACCTCATCAGCTGTATATGAGCAGACTGCTGGTGATTTAGTGCTACCACTCACATACTGTACACACCCAACTATCTGACAGCGCTGATGGAGAGAGTGGGAGGGTTGGCTGGGGTACATATGGAGGGGAATGGGAGACTGAGGAGAGAGTGGAGGAGATAACGGTGGGGATATAGGCAGTACAGTTTTGGAGGGTCTGGGCAGGGGAATAGGTACCACATGGAGAGAGCGAGAGAGAGAGAAAGAGGGGGAGAGAGAGTGAGAGAGGAAAGAGAGAGAGATTTTAATTTAAAGTAGGCAGACAGCCATAACTTCACTCTTTGTCTGCCTGGAGAAAAACTATGGACTTGGTCCTTTCACATTGGCTCTTTCTCAGCCTGTACTGGCTCTCCTTCACTGTATACTGTTATATTATCACTCTGTCTCTTGTAATCACAAGGTTGCTGGTTCAAGTCTTGTTCCAGCTGTTACCTCTCAATTGTTACACATATGGGTAAAACTCTGAAAATGAGCATGGGCCATACTTGGTTACTGTACTACTACTGTTTCTCCATTTTTTATTTGTCTCTATACACTATATCATATATTTATTATGAGGGGACAGTACCTCATAGGCATTGAGGAGTACACCACATCAGTCACTGGCTTCATCAATAAGTGCATTCATGACGTCGTCCCCACAGTGACTGTACATACATACCCCAACCAGAAGCGATGGATTACAGGCAACATCCGCACTGAGCTAAAGGGTAGAGCTGCAGCTTTCAAGGAGCGGGACTCTAACCTGGACGCTTATAAGAAATCCCGCTATACCCTCCGACGAACCATCAAACAGGCAAAGCGCCAATACAGGATTAAGATTGAATCGTACTACACCGCCTTCGACACTAGTCGGATGTGGCAGGGCTTGCAAACTATTGAAGAGTACAAAGGGAAGCGCAGCCGCGAGCTGCCCAGTGACATAAACCTACCAGACAAGCTAAATCACTTATATGCTTGCTTTGAGGCAAGCAACACTGAAACATGCATGAGAGCACCAGCTGTTCCGGATGACTGTGTGATCACGCTCCCCGTAACCCATGTGAATAAGACCTTTAAACAGGTCAACATTCACAAGGCTGCAGGCCCAGATGGATTACCAGGATGTGTACTCCGAGCATACACTGACCAACTGGCAATTGTCTTTACTGACATTTTCAACCAGTTCCTGACCGAGTCTGTAATACCAACATGTTTCAAGCAGACCACCATAGTCCCTGTGCCCAAGAACACTAAGGTAACCTGCCAAAAGGACTGCTGACCCGTAGCACTCACGTCTGTAGCCATGAAGTTCTTGGAAAGGCTGGTCATGGCTCACATCAACACCATTATCCCGTAAACCCTAGACCCAGTCCAATTTGCATACTCCCCCAACAGATCCACAGATGATGCAATCTCTATTGCACTCAACACTGCCCTTTCCCACCTGGACAAAAGGAACACCTATGTGAGAATGCTATTCATTGACTACAGCTCAGCATTCAACACCATAGTGCCCTCAAAGCTCATCACTAAGCTAAGGACCCTGGGACTAAACACCTCCCTCTGAAATTGGATCCTGGACTTCCTGAAGGGCCGCCCCCAGGTGGTAAAGGTAGGGAACAACACATCTGCACGCTGACCCTCAACACGGGGGCCCCTCACGGGTGCCTGCTCAGTCCCCTACTGTACTCCCCGTTCACTCATGACTGCATGGCCAGGCATGACTCCAACACCATCATCAACTTTGCAGATGACACACCAGTGGTAGGCCTGATCACCGACAACGATGAGACAGCCTATAGGGAGGAGGTCAGAGGCCTGGCCATGTGGTGCCAGGACAACAACCTATCCCTCAACTTGCTCAAGACAAAGGAGATGAATGTGGACTACAAGAAAAGGACGACCGAGCACTCCCCATTCTCATCGATGGGGCTGTAGTGGAACAGGTTGAGAGCTTCAAGTTCCTTGGTGTCCACATCACCAACAAACTTTCACGGTCTAAACACACTAAGAGAGTTGTGAAGAGGGCACAACAAAGCCTACTGCCCCTCAGGAGACTGAAAAGATTTGGCATGGGTCCACAGATCCTCAAAAGGTTCTACAGCTGCACCATCAAGAGCATCTTGACTGGTTGCATCACTGCCTGGTATGGCAACTGCTCGGCCTCCGACCGCAAGGCACTACAGAGGTTAGTGCGAACGGCCCAGTACATCACTGGGGCCAAGCTTCCAGCCATCCAGGACCTCTACACCAGGTGGTGTCAGAGGAAGGCCCTAAAATTTGTCAAAGACTTCAGCCACCCTAGTCATAGACTATTCTCTCTGCTACCGCACGGCAAGCTGTACTGGAGCGCCAAGTCTAGGTCCAAAAGGCTTCTTAACAACCTCTACCCCCAAGTCATAAGACTCCTGAACATCTAATCAAAGGGCTACTCAGACCCCTCTTTTACGCTGCTGAAACTCTCTGTTTCTAATCTATGCTTAGTCACTTTAACACTTTAACTGCCTCGACTAACCGGTGCCGCCGCATATTGAGTCTGTACCGGTACCCCCTGTTAATGGCCTCGCTTGTAATTTTACTGCTGCAGTTTAATTATTTGTTACTTATATTTTCTATTTTCTATTTTTTACTTAAAACATATTTTCTTGAAGCATTGTTGGTTAAGGGCTTGTAAGTAAACATTTCACTGTAAGGTCTACCTGTTGTATTCGGCGCATGTGACAAATACAATTTGATTTGATTTGACATAATGGCACCTTTTATTTGATGGTAGTTTCATACATATCTGATTTACCATTTGAAAATGAAAGCACTTTATATATTTAGTTCCCTCATTTGAAGACGACATAAGTATTTGACTACTTCAAGTTTAGATGCATTTAGCTTATAATTTGTTTTGGTTGTGTTTCAGATTATGTTTTGTCCAATAGGAAGTGAATGGTGAATGCTGTAGTATGTCATTTTGGAGTACATTTTTATTGTAAGTAAGAATAAAATATGTTTGTGAACACTTCTACATGAATGTGGATACCACCACGATTATGGATAATGGCTCGAGGGCGCCAGGCTGCCCTTCATTACGCATACCTGTCACCTTCGTTATGCGCATCAGCGCTTCATTGGACACACCTGTACTTGCCTTCCCTTATATCTGTCTGTTGTAATGTTTTTCATGTCCAGACTCTGTCCTGTCCTGTTTCATGTCTGTTTATTAATTAAACGTTCACTCCCTGTACTTGCTTCTCATCTCCAAGCGTCTGTCCTTACAGAATGATGACAACCAATATTGGAAGCATCAGGATAATATTTTTTTTTCTTTTTGTTGGTGATGTTGGGTCCGGGTGCCGTTGCCGATGGAACCGGGGGTGCCTCAGCTGGCTCGTTGGGCTTCCATGCCTCCGCTGGCTCGTTGGGCTTCCATGCCTTAGCTGGCTTGAAAGGTTTCCTGGCATCGTTTGGAAGGCCGGAAGGCTCCCATCCCACGTCGTGCCTCAGCCGGCTCGTCAGGCTCCCACTCCTCAGCGGGAACGTCAGGCTTTCACGCCTCAGCCCGGCTCGTCAGGCTCCTACGCCTCAGCCGGATCATCTGTCTCTCATGCCTCATACCCCCCCCCAAAATGCTAACCTCCCCTGTTATTGGTAATGGTGAGAGGTTAGCATGCTTTGTTGTAGCCTCTAACATTCTCACTCATCATTGTCCATGATTCATTAATTATATTTTTAATCATGGCATTATCAGGATTGATTTAGAATTGTTCAGAAACATGTTATCTACCACTTAGAAAGAAAATTCCTCCAGTCACCATTCACCATTCAGTTCTTATTGGGCAACACATGATCTGAAACCCAACCAAAACAAACTGCAAATGCACCCAAAGAGTTTGTAGCGACCACAAGCTTTATGTAGTCATTGAGTGATAAGAATATGCTACACAAATGCTACATTTGATGATATACAACAAGTGGAATTTGTCCAAATACTTATGACATCTTCAAATGGGGGGACTGTAAAGTGCTTTGATTTCTAAACAGTGAATCATATACAGTCAGAAGTTTACAGAAGTTATTAAAACTTGCTTTTCAACCACTCCACAAATTCATTGTAAACTAACTATAGTTTTGGCAAGTCGGTTAAGACATCTACTTTGTGCATGACACAAGTAATTTTTCTAACAATTGTTTACAGACAGATTATTTCACTTATAATTCACTGTATAACAATTCCAGTGGGTCAGAAGTTTACATACACTAAGTTGACTGTGCCTTTAAACAGCTTGGGAAATTCCAGAAAATAATGTCATGGCTTTAAAGCTTCTGGTAGGCTAATTGACATAATTTGAGTCAATTGGAGGTGAACCTATGGATGTATTTCAAGGTCTACCTTCAAACTCAGTGCCTCTTTTCTTGACATCATGGGAAAATAAAAATAAATCAGCCAAGACCTCTTTAGACCTCCACAAGTCTGTTTCATCCTTGGGAGCAAATTCCAAACGCCTGAAGGTACCATGTTCATCTGTACAAACAATAGTACGCAGGTATAAACACCATGGGACCACGCAGCCGTCACACCGATCAGGAAGGAGACGCGTTCTGTGAACGTACTTTGGTGCGAAAAGTGCAAATCAATCCCAGAACAACAGCAAAGGACCTTGTGAAGATGCTGATATAGGTACACAGTATCTATATCCACAGTTAAACAAGTCCTATATCGACATAACCTGAAAGGCCGCTCAGCAAGGAAGAAGCCACTGCTCCAAAACCGCCACAAAAAGCCAGACTACAGTAGGCAACTGCACATGGGGACAAAGATCATACTTTTTGGAGAAATGTCCTCTGGTCTGATGAAACAAAAATAGAACTATTTGGCCATAATGACCATCGTTATGTTTGGAGGAAAAAGGGGGAGGCTTGTAAGCCGAAGAACACCATCCCAACCGTGAAGCAGGGGGGTGGCAGCATCATGTTGTGGGGGTGCTTTGCTGCAGGAGGGACTGGTGCACTTCACAAAATAGATTGCATCAAGAGGAGGAAAATTATGTGGACATATTGAAGCAACATCTCAAGACATCAGTTAAAGCTTGGTCGCAAATGGGTCCTTCAAATGGACAATGACCCCAAGCATACTTCCAAAGTTGTGGCAAAATGGCTTAAGGACAACAAAGTCAAAGTATTGGAGTGGCAATCACAAAGCCCTGACCTCAATCCTATAGAAAATGTTTGGGCAGAACTGAAAAAGCGTGTGCGAGCAAGGAGGCCTACAAACCAGACTCAGTTACACCAGCTCTGTCAGGAGGAATGGGCCAAAATTCACCCAACTTATTGTGGGAAACTTGTGGAAGGCTACCCAAAACATTTGACCCAAGTTAAACAATTTAAAGGCAATGCTACCAAATACTAATTGAGTGTATGTAAACTTCTGACCCACTGGGAATGTGATGAAAAAATTAAAAGCTGAATTAAATTATTCTCTCTACTATTATTCTGACATTTCACATTCTTAAAATAAAGTGGTGATCCTTACTGACCTAAGAAAGGAATTTTTACTCGGATTACAGTTTTTTACAATCACTTTGGCACTAATTTCAGAACCTTGTGGTCATTTTTCAAAACTCTGGACACAAAACTCAAAACGGTCATCACTTGTAACACAGGCTGCCCAATGTTCAAAACATTGCATTGTGCATTCATATCTTTAAAGAAACCTTACACTTGCAGAATAATTGGTTAAAATAACTCATTTATCATGAAATACCATAGGAACATTCATTTAGATCACCCACACACAAGATACAGATAGTTTCACTGTGTAGTTGCTCGTACAGTCATTAAATATTGTAGTACAAAATATGTGATACATGTTTCATCATGCTACTACATGTAAATACATCAATGTGAAAGGACTAGTAGAGAGAACTACAAGCACAGTGGAATCATTGAACAAAATATGAAATTTATTGATGAAATGCAAAAATAATTAGCTACAAAAAAATGAAAACTACAGTAAAACGTCAGCTGCAGTGTTCCTCACCTGGCTTACTGTAAAAAACAACAACAAAGGATTGATTACTGTACTTCTATATTTCCATCAACCCTGTCTTGTGGATTTGGCCACAGGTTCTCATCCACATCACAATGGATGTTTTCATTAGCCAAACATCTTGGGAAGAATCTTCGGGCATGGCGAATTCAGGCCCGACACTGGTCTGCCGTGATGTCATTGCGTGCATCATCCATGACCTGGAGAAGGGCGGCTTGTTCATGAGGGCGCCTGCAATATACCTTCCACCTCCATATGGAGAAAAATTTATATCGGGTTAAAAGGAGAGTATGGAGTAAGTACAGGGTGGTAAATTGTGGTTGGGCCTGAAACCATGCTTGCACCATTTGAGAATGGTATGATTGTTGATGCCACACATGGTGAATCCAGCATCTCAGAAACAGCTTCCCTCCTGGGATTTTTGCACACTACAGTCTCTAGAGTTTTCAGAGAATGGTGCGATAAACAAAACACATTCAGTGAGCGGCATTTCTGTGGGAAAAAACACCTTGTTAATGAGAGAGGTCAGAGGATAATGTACAGACTCATTCAAGCCAACAGAAAGGCCACAAATCCTCAAATAACAGCTGTTTAAAACAGTGGTGTGCAGAATGATATCTCTTAACATACAACACCATGAATAATTCAGGCTGTTGTGGAAGCAAAAGTGGGTCCTACCCAGTACTAGATAGGTGTACCTAATAAAGTGGCCGGTGAGTGTACAGTGATGTCAAATCTGAAAACATGGTCTGGAAAAGTGGTATATGGGACCATAGAAACAGTGTCTGATAAAGAATGATGATGAACTATTACATCCATAGATAATGTAGTCCAATTGGTTCACGTTCCACGGTAATTGATGTCAATGGATCTCGTTATCCTGAAACTTTCATGATCTAAACATGGAATATTGTTCATCAGTTTCCATAAAACTATGCATTAAGAGTAACGCAACAGTTACTTATCATTTTGAGCAGTTGTATCAATTGATAGTTAGATCATTGTAATGAAATTAATAGACAGTCATTTCAGATGTAATGTGTGAATTGCATTTTGAAATGGTAATACTTGGATGTCAAGTTGTGTCATTTTGAACAGGTGATTTTAGTTCAATGAACAAATGATCTTAGTTTTATGTGTATTGTATCCAAGCAATTGGAAAAAGTGTTAGAGTTTTGAAAAATGTGCATTTTGATCATTGGTTGTGAGTTTTGTGTCTAGAGTTTTGAAAAATGACATCAAGGTTCCGAATTGTGAAAAACTGATTTTAAATGTATTTGGCTAAGGTGTATGTGAACTTCCGACTTCAACTGTACGTATGAAAATGCCTTCAAATTAAAGGTGGCATTCGGTACTGTCAACTCATATGAAACATTAGATCTTGAATCCGAAATGCTGGAGTATAGAAACAGATTTAAGATTTTAGCATCACTGAATAAAGAAGTAGGTGAGTGCTTGTGGTTGTTTGACAGAGTAACTTATTCTAGTGGTTAGTTGGCTCTCATTGGCTGCCTGCTGGTGAAAAGACTGAAAGAACCTGGCCAAGAGACAATGGAAGGTTTCTCATTTCAAGCTTTTGTTTATGGAAAAGCCATTAGCATGTGTGTGTGTGTGTGTGTGTGTGTGTGTGTGTGTGTGTGTGTGTGTGTGTGTGTGTGTGTGTGTGTGTGTGTGTGTGTGTGTGTGTGTGTGTGTGTGTGTGTGTGTGTGTGTGTGTGTGTGTGTAGTAGTAGCCTAGAACGGTATGTGCTACCTGTTGGCAGTCTGTCCTAACATAGGCCACAGCTTTAAAAGATCCGTCAATGTTTTTGAACTATCTTTCATTCAATTATAAACCAGACAGACAAATCTATTTCATAACAATGTTATTGTGAAACTCTGCCAATATGGACCTAAGTTTCTGTTACCATGGAAAAGATTTGACAAATTATGATTCCAAGACTTTTTCTGAAGTTCTTCATTCTTGTTTGTCTGTCAAGCATCAGTTTGAACTTTGTATATGTTCATCAAAAAGCAGTAACTGCTTTTCTCATCAAACTTTCCATCAGCAACATTACAGCTCATAATTAAACATATTATTGTAGATCAAAAGAATCCGATATCATAATAATAGTGCCCTATTTAGCCCCATATTAATAATCCTCCATTTTAGCCCCCAATTAATAATCCTCCATTTTAGCCCCCCATTAATAATCCTCCATTTTAGCCCCTTCTTTCAGTCCCCAAATAACAATACACATTATAGTTCCCCCTTTAGTCCCCTATTTCAGTCCTCTGCTCATCATAATAGTCCCCTGTTTTAGTAGTCATAGCTAAACTGGGTGACATTATGTCACTGTTCCCCTGAGGAGGCTGTCATGTGAAACCCTTTGATTCTTCCTCTGGCAACATAGACAGAAACAGCATGTCTGACACTCAGAGGGTTGGGCAAAGTGCTTACACATGTACCCATGTGCACACACAGCCACACACACACAGACACTGTGGAACTGATGGTAGTGTTATGATATCTGTTTGTGCTAGGGGGTGCTCCTTCTGTGTCTTTTTCTCTCTCTATCGCTCTGTTCCCACACTCCTCTTTCCCTCTCTTCCTCAGTCCCCACCCTCTCTTTCTACCCATTCCCTCAGTCCCCATCCTCTCTTTCCCTCTCTTCCTCAGTCCCCACCCTCTCTTTCCCTCTCTTCCTCAGTCCCCACCCTCTCTTTCCCTCTCTTCCTCAGTCCCCACCATCTCTTTCCCTCTCTTCCTCAGTCCCCACCCTCTCTTTCTACTTCTCTCTCTCAGTCCCCACCCTCTCTTTCTACTTCTCTCCCTCAGTCCCCACCCTCTCTTTCTCCTTCTCTCCCTCAGTCTCCACCCTCTCTTTCTACTCACTCCCAAGGTCCTCCCAACCTCCCTTTCTCCCTTAATCCCCCACAAGATCGCCCTCTTCCAGTCCCTCCCTCTCTCCAACCCCTTCCTTCTTCTCTCTATCCCCACTGCCTTCCTCTTCTCTACCCTCCTCCCTCTCCCTCCCTCTGTCCTACCGTTTTTCTCTCCCCTTTGTCCCCATAGCTACCAGCAGTAACCCTGGAAAGCGCTGGAATATTTCCATTGTACGCAGCTGAGATGCACAAAAGATGCACACACACACATTCACGCACAAAACCTGGGCCTGTTGCCTGGATCATAATTCCAGAGATTGTCCCTTTGCATATTGATGAAGTACAGTGCATGCAGATTAAGGGCACTCCGAAGAGCACCTGATCCTGATGGCATGCAGCCTTTGAAAACTTGACCAGATTATAATTCAAACCCCATGCCATGATATCACACGTCTTTCTCCCTCTATCCTTTATAACCGTTTCCCCCCTTCTCTCGCTCTCTCTTCATTTTAGATAACATGTTTCCACCAAATGTTGCAGGATAGACAGTTACTATAGGGTGTTGTCTGAGTGGGAAGAGGGAGAAGAGAAAGAGGGGGAGAGAGAGAGCGAAAGTAGAGAGAGAGAGCAAAAGTAGGTAGAGAGAGAGATGGTAGAGAGAGAGAGCAGAGAGAGAGTAGAGAGAGAGCAGAGGGAGAGAGTAGAGAGAGAGTAGAGAGAGAGAGAGAGAGAGAGAGAGAGAGAGAGAGAGTAGAGAGAGAGAGAGAGAGAGAGAGAGAGAGAGAGAGAGAGAGAGAGCAGAGAGAGAGTAGAGAGAGAGAAGAGAGAGAGAAAGAGAGAGAGTAGAGAGAGAGAGAGCAGAGAGAGAGAGTAGAGAGTAGAGAGAGAGAGAGAGAGAGTAGAGAGAGAGAGAAAGTGAAGGGTATCGAGGAGGTCAAGGACCTTGCCTGTGTACCTCAGGAACGTATTTGGCAGTTTGTTTAAATACTTCCGGCATCCTGAACACACACACACACACACACGATTACCACCAACCACTATTATATGCTCATCGGTGCAGACCAGAGGTGGGACCTAGTCACTATTATTTGAGTCATATTCAGGTTTCAAGTCACAAGGTCCGAATCTCAAGTCGAGTCTCAAGTAGACCGGGTCGAGTCATGTCCAAGTCATGCATTCTAGGAGCAAGTTAAGTCGAGTTGAATCACAAGTTTTTAAGTCAAGTCTCAAGTCAAGAGGAAAAAAATCTATACATGCCATGAGTTATTCAGCTACAAAGTGGTGTCTATTTATTGAGGCTACCAGACAGCTCTTTTCATTGTTTTGTCTACAACACATTTGATTATGTCACTGTAAAATAGGGACCTTGTAGCAGTGGTAAGGGAAAAAACTGATTTTAAATATATTTGGCTAAGGTGTATGTGAACTTCCGACTTCAAATGTACGCATGAAAATGCCTTCAAATTAAAGGAGGAATTCTGTACTGTCAACTCATATGAAACATTAGATCTTGAATCCGAAATGCTGGAGTATAGAAACAGATTTAAGATTTTAGCATCACTGAATAAAGAAGTAGGTGAGTGCTTGTGGTTGTTTGACAGAGTAACTTATTCTAGTGGTTAGTTGGCTCTCATTGGCTGCCTGCTGGTGAAAAGACTGAAAGAACCTGGCCAAGAGACAATGGAAGGTTTCCTCATTTCAAGCTTTTGTTTATGGAAAAGCCATTAGCATGTGTGTGTGTATGTGTGTGTGTGTGTGTGTGTGTGTGTGTGTGTAGTAGCCTAGAACGGTATGTGCAACCTGTTGGCAGTCTGTCCTAACATAGGCCACAGCTTTAAAAGATCCGTCAAGGTTTTTGAACTATCTTTCATTCAATTATAAACCAGACAGACAAATCTATTTCATAACAATGTTATTGTGAAACTCTGCCAATATGGACCTAAGTTTCTGTTACCATGGAAAAGATTTGACAAATTATGATTCCAAAACTTTTTCTGAAGTTCTTCATTCTTGTTTGTCTGTCAAGCATCAGTTTGAACTTTGTATATGTTCATCAAAAAGCAGTAACTGCTTTTCTCATCAAACTTTCCATCAGCAACATTACAGCTCATAATTAAACATATTATTGTAGATCAAAAGAATCCGATATCATAATAATAGTGCCCTATTTAGCCCCATATTAATAATCCTCCATTTTAGCCCCCTATTAATAATCCTCCATTTTAGCCCCCTATTAATAATCCTCTTTCCCTCTCTTCCTCAGTCCCCACCCTCTCTTTCCCTCTCTTCCTCAGTCCCCACCCTCTCTTTCTACTTCTCTCCCTCAGTCCCCACCCTCTCTTTCTCCTTCTCTCCCTCAGTCTCCACCCTCTCTTTCTACTCACTCCCAAGGTCCTCCCAACCTCCCTTTCTCCCTTAATCCCCCACAAGATCGCCCTCTTCCAGTCCCTCCCTCTCTCCAACCCCTTCCTTCTTCTCTCTATCCCCACTGCCTTCCTCTTCTCTACCCTCCTCCCTCTCCCTCCCTCTGTCCTACCGTTTTTCTCTCTCCCTTTGTCCCCATAGCTACCAGCAGTAACCCTGGAAAGCGCTGGAATATTTCCATTGTACGCAGCTGAGATGCACAAAAGATGCACACACACACATTCACGCACAAAACCTGGGCCTGTTGCCTGGATCATAATTCCAGAGATTGTCCCTTTGCATATTGATGAAGTACAGTGCATGCAGATTAAGGGCTCTCCGAAGAGCACCTGATCCTGATGGCATGCAGCCTTTGAAAACTTGACCAGATTATAATTCAAACCCCATGCCATGATATCACACATGTCTTTCTCCCTCTATCCTTTATAACCGTTTCCCCCCTTCTCTCGCTCTCTCTCTTCATTTTAGATAACATGTTTCCACCAAATGTTGCAGGATAGACAGTTACTATAGGGTGTTGTCTGAGTGGGAAGAGGGAGAAGAGAAAGAGGGGGAGAGAGAGAGCGAAAGTAGAGAGAGAGAGAACAAAAGTAGAGAGAGAGAGTGAAAGTAGGTAGAGAGAGAGAGAAAGAGAGAGTAGAGAGAGAGAGTAGAGAGAGCGAGAGAGAGAGAGAGAGTAGAGAGAGAGAGAGAGAGAGAGAGAGAGTGAGAGAGAGAGAGAGAGTAGAGAGAGAGAAAGTGAAGGGTATCGAGGAAGTCAAGGATCTTGTCTGTGTACCTCAGGAACGTATTTGGCAGTGTGTTTAAATACTCCCGGCATCCTGAACACACACACACACACATTATTTACAGGTCTTGGTGATCCAATGGTGAAAGTACCATATCATACAAAACATACAAGCAGATTTACCCAACATCCATGGGAATAGCCCAAAAGAAGTAGCCTTTGCATCAGGTTTCTGGTGTGTTCAGTACAACTGGGAAATCTGAAAAATACGAGGTCAAATCATGACGTCATCTTCAGGTCGGAATGTCGAGTTCCCAAGTTGGAATTCCGAGTTGGAAACTATTTTTCCCAGTCGGAGCTTGTTTTTTCCGAGTTCCCAGTTGCCTTGATTGCACTGAAGTCGGAAGTCTGAGATTTCCAAGTTCCCTGTTGTTTTGAACGCAGCATCAATCTGTCCTATCTAAAGGAAAAATAAACAGAATCTGTCTATGGATGTGTTTACCCAGGCAGCCCAATTCAGATTTTTTCCCCCCCCACAAATCGGTATTTTGACCAATCAAATCACGTCTGAAAAAGATCTGATGTGATTGGTCAAAAGACAAATTAATGGGAAAAATATCAGAATTGGGCTGACTGTCTTAACCAGCATAACAGGAGCTCAAACTGGTATTTATAAGCACGCCCTGCCCATAACCATAAATGTCCACAATTGGCAATTCTACAATGGTTCTACAATGGAAATGGAAATGTCCACATCCATCTTAATCAGAATGAATGATTATTAATGATATGTCATCAACATTTATACATGTGTAACAGTATACCTTTAGACTGTCCCTTCGCCCATACCCGGGCGCGAACCAGGGACCGTCTGCACACATTAACAACAAGTCACCCACGAAGCATCGTTACCCATCGCTCCACAAAAACCGCGGCCCTTGCATAGCAAGGGGAACTACTACTTCAAGGTCTCAGAGCAAGTGACGTCACCGATTGAAACGCTATTTAGCGCGCACCGCTAACTAAGCTAGCCGTTTCACATCCGTTACACATGCAACCATCATTTTATCTTATTCAACTGAATCCAATGCGTGGGGTGAAGGCCACATAGCCTATTTCTATGCGCACTAAAAGCCAACGTATGCTTGATCTGAAAAAATGTGGTCGAATGATCTGTATGGCGGGTGTACAAATTGAGCTATGTACCGCATCGCTGTGAGACTAGCAAATTATATAACAATGTGGAAGGCTCCTTATAGCTCCGTATTGATATGATTGTTCGACGGTAAGTAGGGGCGGGAGGTCCTGTATAAACACAAACTCACTTCCTTGACAAATTCCTTCACAATTTACTGCTGCTGATCAGCGACGAGCAAGAAGTCTGCAGGCGGTATCACCGATTCACGGTAAATGCTGCACTGCCAATGCAGATAACAGATTGACCATGCAGAGCTTTTTAGGCGCACGCGTTCCTAATACGCATAACCAGAATGATAGAGACGGGACATAGATACACGGAACTCCGACATAACCTTGGAATTTGGGAAATATGAACAAAGGAAACCATATATTGAATTCAATAAACATAACTTATATCCCATGAGTCTTGTAAACGGTCATGTGCACAAAACATCGCGCCCACTCAGTGGGTAAGAAATGGCCAATGAAAATGTATGTCAAACATGAAACAGAAATGTCTAAGTGCTGCAATAAACGGTGCAGGGATGGAATGATGAAACGCAAGAAATTGTTGTAGAATTTTAATGGAATATAGATTGACCACATATGTATTTAAAAGTGTGCAAGCCATTGCAAACATTTGAACAAGAGAACAAAGTGCTCACCACTGCCTGGAGTTTGGCAGGCGCTAGTGGAGACGCGCCTATGGTGCGTATTCGCAACAGTAATAATACATTTTAACAAATTCCATAATGCAAGCTTCATAAGTAAATATACATTTCATAAGTAATATACAGTAATATACATTTCAAACAAATTTCAAAACCAAAATACCATTAGGCCTATGCTAGTAATTGTTTCTTGATGCCCCATTGCTGGTGAGCTTGCAAAGTACCGTTAATATTATTGATCATCAAACATTTTTTGGAGCTGTATATTTATTTATTACAGTGGTGGAAAAAGTCATACTTGAGTAAAAGTATAGATACTTCAATACAAAGTTACTCAAGTAAAAGTGAAAGTCACCTAGTAAAATACTACTTGAGTAAAAGTCAAAAATATTTGGTTTTAAATATACTTAAGTACCGAAAGTAAATGGAATTGCTAAAATATGCTTAAGTGTCAAAAGTAAAAGTAGAAATATAAACCATTTTAAATTCCTTATATTAAGCAAACCAGATGGCACAATTTGCTTGTTTAAAAAATGTATGGATAACCAGGGGCACACTCCAACAATGCATTTGTTTTTAGTGAGTCTGCCAGGCCAGAGGCACTAGGGATGACCACTGTTCTCTTGATAAGTGCTTAAATTGGACAATTTTCTTGATCTGCTAAGCATTCAAAATGTAACACGTACCTTTGGGTGTCAGGGAAAATATATGGAGTAAAAGGTACATTATTTTATTTAGGAATGTAGTGAAGTTTTAATTTTTTAATGTTTTATTTCACCTTTATTTAACCAGGTAGGCTAGTTGAGAACAAGTTCTCATTTGCAACTGCGACCTGGCCAAGATAAAGCATAGCAGTGTGAACAGACAACACAGAGTTACACATGGAGTAAACAATTAACAAGTCAATAACACAGTAGGAAAAAAAGAGAGTCTATATACATTGTGTGCAAAAGGTATGAGGAGGTAGGCGAATAATTACAATTTTGCAGATTAACACTGGAGTGATAAATGATCAGATGGTCATGTACAGGTAGAGATATTGGTGTACAAAAGAGCAGAAAAGTAAATAAATAAAAACAGTATGGGGATGAGGTAGGTAAAAATGGGTGGGCTATTTACCGATAGACTATGTACAGCTGCAGCGATTGGTTAGCTGCTCAAATAGCAGATGTTTGAAGTTGGTGAGGGAGATAAAAGTCTCCAACTTTAGCGATTTTTGCAATTCGTTCCAGTCACAGGCAGCAGAGAACTGGAACAAAAGGCGGCCAAATGAGGTGTTGGCTTTAGGGATGATCAGTGAGATACACCTGCTGGAGCGCGTGCTACGGGTGGGTGTTGCCATCGTGACCAGTGAACTGAGATAAGGAGGAGCTTTACCTAGCATGGACTTGTAGATGACCTGGAGCCAGTGGGTCTGGCGACGAATATGTAGCGAGGGCCAGCCGACTAGAGCATACAGGTCGCAGTGGTGGTTGGTATAAGGTGCTTTAGTGACAAAACGGATGGCACGGTGATAAACTGCATCCAGTTTGCTGAGTAGAGTATTGGAAGCTATTTTGTAGATGACATCGCCGAAGTCGAGGATCGGTAGGATAGTCAGTTTTACTAGGGCAAGTTTGGCGGCGTGAGTGAAGGAGGCTGTGTTGCGGAATAGAAAGCCGACTCTAGATTTGATTTTCGATTGGAGATGTTTGATATGAGTCTGGAAGGAGAGTTTACAGTCTAGCCAGACACCTAGGTACTTATAGATGTCCACATATTCAAGGTCGGAACCATCCAGGGTGGTGATGCTAGTCAGGCATGCAGGTGCAGACAGCGAACGGTTGAAAAGCATGCATTTGGTTTTACTAGCGTTTAAGAGCAGTTGGAGGCCACGGAAGGAGTGTTGTATGGCATTGAAGCTTGTTTGGAGGTTAGTTAGCACAGTGTCCAAGGACGTGCCGGAAGTATATAGAATGGTGTCGTCTGCGTAGAGGTGGATCAGGGAATCGCCCGCAGCAAGAGCAACATCATTGATATATACAGAGAAAAGAGTCGGCCTGAGAATTGAACCCTGTATGTGCTTCAACACCTGCATTGCTTGCTGTTTGGGATTTTAGGCTGGGTTTCTGTACAGCACTTTGAGATATCAGCTGATGTACGAAGGGCTATATAAATACATTTGATTTTATTTTATTTGAAGTAAAAGTAGTCAAAAATATAAATAGTAAAGTACAAATATCCCCAAAAACGAATTAATTAGTACTTTAAAGTATTTTTACTTAAGTACTTTACACCACTGATTTAAGTATGGCAATCCTCTCCCTACAATTAGATTTTTGCGCTGCACTCGATCGGTTTAGATGTACATAAAATCGGCAATCTGTTCGCTCGACCAGTGTTGATTGACAGTTTGCTGGTCCAATCAGAGGGCCGAGTGTGCGTTTCACTAGCCAATCTGTTGCGCGTTTTTTTTTTTTGCAGGGCGATGCTGAGGCTACTGACTCTGGCTGTTTAGAGAATAATCCACGGAGTCTGTGACACAAATTGATTTACAAACGTTACAAAACCTGGTTAGATCATTTCAAGTCATCAGTCTCAAGTCAAAGTCAAGTCTCAGGTTATTTTATTTCCCTTCAAGTCGTGTGTCAAGTCATCAAATTTGGGACTCAAATTAGACTCGAGTCCAAGTCATGTGACTCAAGTCCACAACTCTGGTGCAGAGACAGACCGATGACCACCTCTACTGTCTTCGACTACATGTTTATACTGTACAGAGAACAGCTCAGGAATACAAACAACCACAAGCCAGAACTACACCTGTTCTACCACAGCAAAAACAAATATGTCTACTCTGTTTCCTTCATTTACCTGGGGTGAGTTAGTGAGTTTATGCAATTTGAAGTTGGACAGAAATTATTTTATTCATAGATGAGTAATTCCACTGTAATTGTACTGTAGTGAGGTATACCTTTAAAGGTGGGCATTTCATCTTCTGACTAACAGGCAGAGTGGTGTGGATGTGAATGACTGTACTTTAACCCAATCTTCCCCTAATTCAATGAGATATGAAGATTAAGTCCAGTTGACTTGTAAGGATGATGCAGTCTGCCATTTTTGTGTGTATTATGTGTGTATTATGTGTGTGGGAGTGAGCATGTATGCATGTGTGTGTGTGAGCAAGCCTGTGTGTGTGGGTGTGAGAGTGAAAGCTATCCACTGTGCATTATTAAGACGCTGCAGCTGTGCACGTGGAAAAATACAGACACGCATTCCTCTCTGTCCAAGGCAGATGTATGTCTGCACAGCAAGAAATGTGAGGGAAAAAAGTTGCATGAATGCCTGTACTGTATTACAGTATTGAGATCTTAAGTGACGAAAACGTAGTCACTGGTTGGTGTCTCATGCTGTGACAACAGCCTCTCCAGGAGTCACAGGCCGTAGCTTCTTGCTGTAGAAGTGTTGTGTTATTTTTGCTAAAGCAGATCATTAAAGTTGCTGTGTCCATGGCTGTAGTGTGTTCATGGTGCTGGGTCTGGTCCTGGTCTGAGGATGTGCATATGTATTTCATTAATATAATTATTATTCCCAGGTAATCTAAACTATCTCCATGGCCACGGTGCGGTAAATAGTGGCCCTAGGTCTCTGGCTGGGTCTGGTGCTAAGTGTCTGCAGCTACAGGTCTGTGTATTTATATATAATATATTTCATAAAAATCACTATTATTGTTACTATTATCAGTCCCAGGTTATCCATGGCTGTGCTGCGGTCCGTGCTGGCCCTGTCTCTCGCTCTGGTGCTGGGTCTGGTGCTGAGTGTCTGCAGGTCAGTGTGTGGCAACCCAGGGGTACCCCAAGAACTGGACTACTACGGTTCCTCTCTGGATCAACCGTCTGCTGGAGGAACCCTCTGTCCTCAGCCTGAGGGGCTGCATGGACCGAGCATGGTACTGTATTTAACCTTGAACCTTTATGGACTGCGTGGTACTTTCTTTCGATATATGGACTAATCATGCAACTTCAATTAGATATATGGACTAAGCATGGCACTTTAATTAGATACACTACCGTTCAAAAGTTTGGGGTCATCAAGAAATGTCCTTGTTTTTGAAAGAAAAACACATTTTTTTTGTCCATTGAAATAACATCAAATTGATCAGAAATACAGTGTAGACATTTTTAATGTTGTGAATGACTATTGCAGCTGGAAACGACTGTTTTTTAATGAAATATCTTCATAGGCGTACAGAGGCCCATTATCAGCAACCATCACTCCTGTGTTCCAATGGCACGTTGTGTTAGCTAAGTTTATCATTTTAAGAGAATAATTGATCATTAGAAAACTCTTTTGCAATTATGTTAGCACAGCTGAAAACTGTGGTGCAGATTAAAGAAGCAATAAAACTGGCCTTCTTTAGACTAGTTGAGTATCTGGAGCATCAGCATTTGTGGGTTCAATTACAAGCTCAAAATGGCCAGAAAAAA